>NC_134704.1:29092510-29220010 GCF_043290135.1 Rhipicephalus microplus | reverse complement strand
AAGTTTAGCCGACCTGTGATCAGAACCCTAAGTGTCAGCAGAGCGTCTCCAGTCGTAGCGGACTCCGTTAGAGACAGAGCGCGCTCTTAAAGCGCCACTCACCAGGCCCCATACAGAATTTTAGTTAGACAGTGGAAGTAATTGGGTCTCCTACGAGGAACATTTTGCCACAAAAATTTTACGAATCGGTTCATCACGAGCGGAGAAGACAGGTTTTTTTGAAGCGGCGCGAAACGACGATGAGAGGAGGCGAACTCGTGAGCCTTGCCGCTCCTCCGCGTAGCCTTCGCAAGCCAAATCTCTTCCCCACCCTCTCCAGCACCCGACCATGAGGTGACGTGCGCATGACGTATGCCTAAACAAGTCCAACCCTCGAGAACGCGAGCAGCGTTGCTTTGTTGACCAGCGTTATTTTGTGGTCTTCTGCCTGTTTCTGCGGGATGGTTTGGAAACGCTAGCTTAGACGCGGTAGAGTAGATGAGCACAATGAATGCGCGAACGCGTAGGAGCGTTCCACAGCTGTCGTCTGCTCAATGCGCTGACCGTGGGGACACGAGCGCATGTGAAACGCTGGCACATTAGCCTCGCATCTCGTAGCATTTCGCGGGAAAAAAATAAAAGAAAAGCGCGCACAATTTTTTATTGCGCTCATTTTTTATTTCATGTTTTATTAATCTCTTAAAGGAACAAATACATAAACTACGCATGTTGTGTTAAATAATTTTTGCCATGTCCCGTGGTACACTGCTGACAACGTCAGAGCAGGCTCGTCTACGTGGAGGACCAACGTCACTGCATTGCCGTGTACGTAGGGCCATTCCTACGCCTACGTCATGCCCTCATTCTCTACGCGTGCGCCGGCAGAGGGGAGGGCGAGCAGCTTTCGTCTTGAAATTTGACCCATTTCCGCGGCGCGTAGCGTTGCAAAGTTTGGCAGACGTGATCATGAACGCCTTGTCTACGCATTGCGCTTGTCAGCTCAAAATTGTCGAACCTGGCGAGTGGCCCTTTAAATGAGGCACTCTCAGCGGGGAGCTTGCCAAAGTTTATAAGTCAATAATAGATTTATTTTCTTTGCGCTTATAGCACTGCCAAGTCTCACATAAAAATTATGTGCAGAGATCAAATTTCTCTCGGATGGTCTTCCCGTAAACATAATATATTAGTAATTAGACGCATGATGTGTGTGAATTCAACTGGTATGGCTGTCACATTTATAAAGGATGCACGTGAAGTATTATTTCTAAGATGTACATTGTAAATTCGTTTAGATGTAAAATAAGCAATCGCTGATGGTAGTACCCTGTACTAAACACACAGGTAGCTTAACGCTATCCCATAGAACTCCTTTCGACGAGAATTTAGTGACCTCCTAAGTTGTTTGCTCGATGGTGTTCGAGCAACTTCGTGAACTCGTTCACGACATAATTTTTCTCGATGCGGCCTCCTCAAGTGAGAGGCCCAAGGGACGGCTTACGTCTATCCCATAGTAGAGTACCGAATACTCTAAGTCATTAGCCACTTTTTTCAAAATGATAGCTCAACACTTTTCCATAGCAGAAAACATCGTACTTTAAACTTTCGAACATTCATTCTAAACACGCGAAGTATTTTAAATTGTTAGCCAATTTTCTAAACACATTTTTTTTTTCTGATATAAAAACTCTGCGGTCGGCATCTTGAATTTCCGTGCCGTTCCGGAAAGTCACCTACTCCCCACTTTGCTGACAATTGTACTTGCTGATTATTGGGGGGGGGCGGGGGCGGAATTCCGCTCTTTTTGAGCCGCTATCGTCTGCTCGGTCTACCTGCGATAACGATGGAATGAATGAATGAATGAATGAATGAATGAATGAATGAATGAATGAATGAATGAATGAATGAATGAATGAATGAATGAATGAACTTTATTTAAAGTCCGGCAGTTTTACCGGGCAAGGTGGGGCAAGGTGGGGCAAGAGGGGGTATAACCCCTGACATACTTTTTTCTCGCGCGCTCGAAGACGCAAGCCCTTCGAGCCTTCCTCTAGTTCTGTGCGTGTGTCGACCTCGCCGCCTTATAGACGAACGCTTTCGCTTCGTACTACTGAGTGTACTGACAAGACGTTCTGTTGCCATGCTTTTCACTTTTACTTCTCTCCTCTCTTCTTCCTGTCATCTTTACTTCCCCCTCCCCTCATCCCTAAAGGCGCAGAGCCGTGCCCCCTCGACGGGAGGCAGAAAATAGCGTCCTTTTTATGTCTTCCTCTATCGTTAATCTATCTATTTATCTATCTCCTTTTTTTTCGCAACATGTATTAACTATAGCGTTTATGTTTTCGCATTTGTGGTGATCTACAAAGAAGATTAATATCATTTGTTTTCGTGTGGTGAAAAGACGTCGTCACAATTTCCTGGCGCCAGTATCTTGTCGCCAAGTCGTGTCGATAAAGATGAAACTTTCAGTCAAGATCAAACCAACCATGTCGTGTCTGATCTCGCGCCACTTGCTCGAAAACGCGCGTGTTCGTCGGTTTAGTCACAACTCCATGCCCTGTTTTTTTTTTCACAGACCCCAGCTGCGAAGACCTCAGGTGCGCCCTCACCGGTTACTGCATATCTTCGCGCCTCAGGTGCAACGACTTGCCCAATTGCGGGAGCAGCGACAACACCGACGAGGACGATTGTGAGCCCGTAGTCTGTTTTTTTTTTCTCTTTTTACTCACTTATATTTTACGTCGTTTTTTTACGTTGGTCAACTTAAACACAACTATCATCACTATGTGTTACAGAACTTCCTTAGCCTAACTCAACGCCACAGTCATATTTTTTTAAAGTCTTTGACAGTCTCCTTGTCTGGCAATATATAGGATCCGCATCGAATCCTACTCCTGCTGCCCTTTCTCCGCTTGTCTCATTATGAATAATAGAAACATGGGTTGCAAACTACAATACAATATAAATACAATAAAAATACAATAAAACATGGGTAGCAAATTGGAGGAAGAATACCGGTATTTCGCTATCGCTATGGTGTAATACCGCATAACGTGTCCCATAGGTGCCGGCACGTAAAGGGGCGACAGCTATGGAGGATAGAAAACAGCTAACAAACGTGTAATCTATGTCCTCCCAGACTCAGAAACCGCCCATCGCCACTCGCTAAGCCTACGGTATCGATTATTCCAGAGTGACCCTAAAAAATAGTCCCTAATTAACACGAATACTTTGCTGTCGAAGCGTACGCAGATGAATATAAAGCAGGTGAAAGTATCAGTTCCGAGCTAACGAGCTACAGAGTGCACATACAGAATGCATGATGGCCACTTGATAGATTCGAGGTGGACTGCAACCACTTTGGCGGCAGAGTTATTCAATCATACTAGTTGCGAAACTGGGTTCCAAAACCCGGACACGCAGTTGGCCTGATTCTGATACAGTTAGCGGACTGTCACGCCCCCTGCGAGCGGCGACGCAAAACAAAATCTGGTGTGCTAATAAACAGGTGGCGTGACAACCTGCACACTCCTAATGCTAAGAGAGGATATAGATGCGAAGGGGTGTGTTTTTGGCGCTACTTAAGTTTTTTTTTTTCGGGGGCTTTACACACTCCCGGCACCTGTGCCCTGTGCCAATGTCGTGACCGGTTTTCGATACATGGAGCCCGTATGATTGAATAACTCTGCTTTGGTGGTGCAGCCATCTTTTTAGTGCGTGCGCATGCGCAGTTCACTCGCGGCATTCCGCTTTACGCAAATCATACGGCGTACAGAGGAATACTGGACAGACCAAAACACTCTAACAACACCGTTTTTGCATGCCGTAATACCGGAACACGCTAAAGACCTGTACCACGACGTCCACGTGCCTCCTCGCTTCGCAGGCGTGCGCAGCCCCGAGCTCAACCTGTACCTGGTGGGCGGCGTGTCCGGGGGCTGCGCGGCCTTCACGCTGCTCACGCTGTGCCTGGTGTGCCGTAGCCGGCGGAGGCGAAGACGCCGGAGGAGGAGGCACCCGCCCTTCGGGGACAGGCCGCCGCTGAGGCCACCGCCGCCCGGAGAGGTGCCGGCCATGCACTTCGTCTCCATGGACACCGTGTGACTAGAGACCACCGTCTAAGAGAGAGGCCACCAGGAACTGAACTCCCCCCCAAACTCGTCCCGACACCCGGTCGGGGATGGACGAACAAAAAAAAAAAAAAGAGAACGACGCAAGAGCCCAATACTCTGCACGAGCCTTCTGACGCGCACACTGCCCAATGAATCACTGTTACTACGCGAGTAGGTGTGCATCATCTTGAGCCGGCTTTGATTGGCTCTGATGTAATTAGCCGAGATAGGCAGACTCCTTGAATGGTTAGTCCTGGATGAGAAAGGTTTAATCGGTCCGCGAGACGTCACTGCTTGATACCAAGTATGGGTCAAGCTGATAGCACCGTTTCGCTATGACAAGTATCGTCATAAAAGTCATGATCATGATCAAGTCGGCTCCTTGATTTATCTGCCATATTATTGTTGTTCAGACCTTCCGGCGTAGATTCATATACAGTTTAGGGGCGTTCATAACGTCTTGAACTCGAAGCAGGTGTTGCTACATGATCGCCACTACCGTAATCTGCCATCCGGTGTTCTTGTGGAAGATTATATAGCGCACAAACAGGCTATAGCAAGCTGTAGTGAGTGAGTCAGCGTGTACACCACTACTTTCCCGTTCAGAACTAGATGTCGTTCACTTCGAGATGTTGAGTTAGCTCGTTCGTTGTCGTCCGTGCAATGCGGCTAAACGAGTGAGCAAAAGAGGTGTTTGCGAGAAGAGCGATGAAAAGTGGCAGAGATGAAACCGAGACGAGGAAGCATACAACGACCAGACTTTCGGCAATGTTTCTCATATGTCACTACACCACATTATGTCACTACATTACACTCGCCCCTAAGAAAGAGGCTCTCTAATTTAAATCTAGAACTATACTATTGAATTAATGCATGCTGATTCTGTCTTAGTGAGAAGACACTGCTTTGACGAGCTTCGTGAAGTGGCAGAGTTTGGGCCATAGCTTTGGGAGATATATTTCAGCAGATATCGTGCACGTTGACCACCGACAGGTTTGCTACTGCTAGTTTCAATGTCATAAACTACAGGCGAGACTAATGTCCTTCTTGGACGCTCCTGCTCAAGATCTTTTTGCCGACCTGACATCTGATGAACTAAGATGGTCAGGTCATACCACATATTTAAGCATCTTCCAGAAGTAATCCTGCCTCCGATGTTGTTGTTTACCTTTATAACGTCCAATGTTATCCTTCCTCGAATTTCGTCAGTATGGCACAAGATAAAGGTGCTGCAGCGTCATTGTTTGACACGTAATGCGTGCAGCGTATTGGATTCTCGTGTGGTTCTTTTTTTTTTTTTTTGCAGGGAAGCCACCTTACAAAAGACGGAAGCACCGCAGTTGTGCTCGACGCCGTCAACTGCCAGCAGCAAAAAGTTGTCTCTAAAATCGTGGCTTGCTCACATCCGCTACGATATTTATAATATTAGCTGCGATTCAACCCTCTGTTGCGATGCTGATGCTTAGTTGCGTCTGTACTTCCAAACTCCTTGTTGACAAGGGGCTCGAGATGTGTATTACCGCGCTCTGCGAGTACGGCTGTGTTATAGAAACAGCGCCGAGAAATTTGTTCTTTCGGCGAGCTTTCTCGTGGGCTGCTTTGACAAATCAATGAAACTCTGGTCTCAATAGCACCGTATATGTGAAAGCGCTGGCAAACGGACGACTTCCGAGATATACGACCCTTCTACGGTAGGCTTTCAAGAGCGGCGGCTCCAACGCCGACTTACTTCCACATGCCGTGGCAATGCGAAACCACGTGGATACTCGAACTACGACACGTGTGAACTGCAGCACCGTGCAGTCCAACTCGCTTCAGCTATGGTGAGCACGACAGCTACGGTGAGTGTCGCAAAACTTGGTGCCAAATTTGAGCCGGAGAGCACTTCCCCGCCGCAGCGTCTCTTATCGTAGCGCTTACCGGGTCAAGTCTTGCCGTCCTAAGGCGTCTTGACGACGCAGTTCCTCTAACGGAGTCAAAAGCGAGCACCAGGCACGGTCGACGTAGGCGCCCACGTTACACGAACGCGCACTCTTCTAATTTCGGAGTTGGAACATGCAACTTAGTAAAGGAAGCGAGACCTTAACGTCACAAGGCTGAGATTCCCTGTTAGTTTACTCTGTCCTGTAAAGCTTGACTCTACGCTGTCATCTATCTCAATTTCATTATTTCTTTTTTTTCCTCGCTTCTTATTACGTCTTGCGCAGTGGCGTGCTCGGCTGACACGCTATCTTGCACGTCGACACATTTCAGGACTGCCAAGTGAGGTGTACAACTGTGAAGCCGTCTACGACAGCGTGCACTTGCTGTTCTTTGGCAAGATTATACGCATGTCCCAGAAAATGTGGGACGCAGCGTGTAGGAAGTTCGGCGTCACGCGGTTAGAGAGCCAGTTTCGAGGCATGGCAACCGTGGCTTCCTCGTTGGTTTAGCAAGAATGCAACGCTAACTTTAGCGCTAGCCAAATCTCTTGACTTATAAAGAAGGCACGATGTTGTTCTCGTACGGTATTGTCCTCCATCCCTGCTTCCCTTCAAAGGAAGACATTCTGCAACTATAGACGTTCTGCCCCGTCTCGACAGAGGAGTGAAAACGATTCTTCCCCTCTTGTCGCGTATCCAAGTATAGCCTATAAAACGTATCAAGCTCGGCAGAAAATATCGAATGCACTGGTAGCGAGAAAAAAAAAGTTTCCTTTTTTTTCTCGCTATGAGTATCTGCGAGGTCGTAAGATACTCGCCCCATATTGGCGTCCTCAAATAAGCGCGAAGAACACGATGTAATATAATCATTTTGACAATGCAATAACGCTACCCAAGTGGGCAGACAGCGTTGTTTCTCGGTTGTTCTCTTAGCAGGTTTGTTGGTGTTACTGCGAAACAAGCAGCCATCTGTTGACATTATAGCAAGCAAAGCGGACAAGTGTTTTTTTGTCTTTCCAACGCCGATGTCGTTATGTGATGCTCGATAACGCTGGTGCTTTCGCAGTACAGGAGTAACGCTGTCTTGAAATGCGTAGGCGTATCAAACAAACTCACGAAGTTCGTCTTGATAGAGTGTTATCTGTTATACACACAAACATACATCATACACACAAACACACACACGCACGCACACAGACACACACACACTCAACACATAACACACCGCTACGCGTAACCTGAACTGAATAGTCTCGGATCTTCTATGAGGTGTCACGTAGGTTGCGGAAAGCGAAGACCCGTATATCACGCTTAGCTTAACTCATACACGTTACGATGTAGCAGTGGACGTCGTGAATCTACAGTAGTCATGCATGGCTCAAACATGTCGGAAACGTTCTGTTAATGTGGCACTCAAGAATTCCAAGACATGCGGACTGAGATTGGCCAGCAGACGGTTTCTTATAAGTACTCAAAAGCTCGGTACAGAAGACGTGAAAACAGTGGGCTATAAGAAAAATTGAAGCGTCGTTTCCATAGCTTAAGGCGCAAACGTGACGTCATTCGCACTCGCGGCCAGTGTTTTGTTCTCACCGGGTCTGAAACTCCGCGTAAGATATAACATCTTTTCCTCTTGTACTTTCCGAGATCCGCCAGATGCTCGGCGTTGTCTGCTGCGTCCTGAGAAATCGGAACCGAGGTTACTACTGTATTCGTGCATGATGCGGTTGGAGCTGAGTCTAGCTTGAGCGCGCGTGCATTACTCAATTGTTATTTAGAGCACACTACCTGCTAGCACGCATCCCTAAGTTCGCGCACCTGTATCTTATACTTAGCTGGGTACATTACATGGGCGTTGAGTGGCACTTAGCGTACTTCGAGAAGTGATTCCGGCAGACACGGTTCTCATACGAGGGCCCGGGCTTCTTCCAAAACCCTCCGTTAGCTGTCCCTTATCCATTCGAGCGCGCGCCAACTGTTCTTAGAAGTGCTTGCTGCGGCAAAGTACCCGGGTGTTCCTCTTTCCTGGTCCAGACAGACAGGATAGATAAGCAAGAAATATTAAAAACTCGTGAAATGCATCGACCGTTTAGTTGCTTCCAACGGTGCAATATCTCGCCTCGCTCAACACAGCCAGGTGAAAAAGGTGGTGTTGTTGCCAAACTTCAGCAGCCCTGAGCTCACTCGCTGCCAACACTGTATGACAGGCATTCAAGACGTCCCGAGGTCGGCTTCGTATGTGGGCTCACACTTGAGCGGCTGCGAATTACCCGAAAGATACCTATACCGCCCACAGTTTCCTTGTTTCTGCACCCGTCCCGTCTGCGTGTATGTAAGACAGTGTGTGCGTGTGTACGTGCCATCCCTGTAAATGGAAGAGACGTCCTCAATGACTGTTACCATGTGGTCAGCCTCCCTGCCTTCTTCGCTCTCTGTGGTTCATCGACGGCCCTCGTAATATATATATACAAAAGGAGAAAAATCCCCTGACTACAGCTTTACCACAAATCACTCGGGATCGTCGCGCGTATTATATTTACATATAGACCAATCAATGGAAGCTTGCTACTCAGAACATAAGCTCAATTTTTGCTCTCTTCCGTTCCGTGCTTTCCAGACGACCACCGGACCTAGAAAAACAAATTCAGAACTTCAGGCAACCGGCCGTTGTAGCAGAGCCGTGAGAACTCAGATCGGTGGAATGAACATTGTATTCGCTGAAGCTAAAGATAATTTGACACTGAGATTGAAAAGCAAGTGCGAGTGTGCCATTAAGGAAGGAATAAACAGAATTCATTGTAAATCGTCTTTACGAGAAAATAAACGCGCCTCCATTTTAGGGGTATAAAGCAGGAATGGTGCACCGGACCGCAGTACACAATGCATGCCACCAAGTAACGTGCTCTGCGTATACAGCCGTACAATCTACACACCGGCACTGTGCACAGTACCTGCGTGCTGTACCTGTACACGGTATCATTCCTGCGTTTGCCAGCTACAAAACATTCGTAAACTGTAGGCGCCGCTTCGTACACGGTCAAGAATCATCGTTTCAATCCAACGCTTTCGTTTAGAAAGTGGGGCGGTGTCAACCTACTTCAATTCGTAGCGTAGCGATAAATATTCGGCTCGTCACACACGCTTATCTTCGATAAGTGACAAGCGGAATTAGTGATGGAAGTGATCGTTGTGCTTTTTTTGAAAATGTATTCGGCAATTTTTCACCCGCCAGATATTCTCGCTCATAGCCATTAAAGTGGTTTTTGATCATGCAGTATTCTCGATGTGGATCGCAGTAGCTCGACTCCCAGTGATACCCGAGCGCTACCCCGTTTACTTTTCATTTTTTACTTAATTTATGTGGCTGGCCCCTCAATTTACAAGCTTTCCCGAAAAAAAATGCGAGAACCGCATACCTATTCTTAATTCCAAGTTATTGCATAGTATATCAATTTTGTGTTATAGTCATCATAAATATTGGTCATAGGTGGTTGTTTAGAAAAAAGAGGCTTGCCCTCAACGCAAGTCAGTAATACGACTGAACAAAGGATAGGGAAAGTAATCGATGCCATCGAAGATTATGTCCAAGTGCCGAAAATCTAGTGGGTAATCATCTTGATTTTAATAGCGCACTGGAGAACGAGGGCTATAGAAGAAAAGTAAGGGCACAACACGGACGCTGACTCGCAACTGATTTTTGTTAGGAAAGAACATGCAAACATAAAAGTGAGAAAATGAACAGAAAACAGATAATCATTGATATCAACGTAGGCAGGTGGCGCTTAGGTATCGGAATTCCGCATCACTTAGCGCGATAGAAGGTACGCTGATACAACTGTTTCCTTTCCTTTGGATATGGAACGCTTCGATGATCTCTCTTGCTAACTGTTGTTTACGACGTGACAGTATTCCGTTCTTCGCCGACACTAAAATAATGTCATGTCATAAACAACAATCAGCAAGAGAGATCATCGAAGCGTTCCACATCCAAAGGAAAGGGTATAATCGTATTAGCGAACCCTGATCGCGCTAAGTGGTGCAGCATTCCGATACCTAAGCGCCACCTGCATATGTTGATATCAATGATTATCTGTTTTCTGTTCATTTTTTTTTTCACTTTTATATTTGCGTGTTTTTTTTTAATAATAATCTCTTGCGAGTCAGCGTCCATGTTGTGCCCTTACTTTTCCTGTAGTCGTCATTCTCTAGTGCTCCGTTAAAATTAAGGTGAATCTGTACCAATTCGCGCAAGTTGCAATTCTCATGCAGTTTATTTCTAGTGGGCAACACGTGCGGTGAGTTAAACACTGACGCTCTTACACAAACCCAAGACGTTCACAGCTCGGACACTGCTGTCAGATAAAACGTTTTAACAGCAGCAGCGGAATGTTGCTAGGCGCTGACGTTCCCCATCCTCCCGTTATCCCGCACACCCTTCCACTAATGAGGGGTTGTAAAGCAGGCGGAACGCCTTTTCTTCAGTTCTTTCGTTTCTATTGGCCAATTTTTAGTCCTTTCGTAATTAAGCCTAGCAGCTCGTCTTCGGCCTCATACAGCATAACTTCCTGGAAACTCAGTCATCGTGAGAACATAGTCGAACAACGCTTTAAAGAGCTCCCAAACCCACTCGTAGTACAAAGACGAGACAGGTTGTTTTTTTTTTTTCCCTCGCCTTCACTGCTCTTTCTACAGGCGCAATATCATCGCCATTTAGTTCTTACACGGGGACGATGCCGGCACTAATCGTTTAGCATATCCGGATTTCGTGATTATCGGCTACGCGGTGTTACCTCCGCTCACGCAATCGAAAAAAAGCACAAAGCGAAGTGTTATCAGTCGATCGCGTACGTTTATTGTCGTGCGAGACAACGCTGAACGGGCATGTGACGGCATGGAAAATCGTGGTAGGATACGATTCAGAACTTGCGTCTCTCGCATATGAACCAATAGAGAGCTGATTCATTCGTGACGTAACGTGAACAGACTGGTGACGTCACGAATTGTGCGGGAAATACGGCAGGCGCCAGTAGAGAATAGCGTGCTCGTACTTCGTATTTTCAAAGACAGTGACCCTTTAAAAGACATCTACGGCAGAGTAACGTCAACTCAATTTCATTCCGTCTCGATTGCTGCCCGATTATGTCCCACTGATATAGACGAACCAGCCCAGTCCCATCCCAGGTACACTTCTGAAACTAATCTCTCTACGTGCCACTCTGAAACTGATGGCTCGCTCTGTTCCTTGCACAGTTGGCGGGCAAGCGCGATTCTTTCCCAGGACGTGGATAAAGGTGTGCTGTGGGACCGTTAAATGAAAAAAATAAGAAAGTTTGAAAAGGCGTTCGTTGCCGGTGGTTGGAAGCAGTGTTATTCTTGTATATTTACGCTCGAAGACACACACCACACGAGACACTTGTTTGTACATTCAAACACGTCGAAACCATCTATATGTACATGATCGCGTGAAAGAATTTTCTGGTATGTTGTAAGAGTGAGTGAGGTGTGCGTGTATGAGTGTGTACTACGTAAAATTCGTCTCGTTCACAAATACTTGAAAATGCAGGAAAAAAATCATTCATCACCAGGCTGGCGTCTGGAATCTTAAACGCTTCCTTTGCTGTTTCTCTTTTCTGTTTCTCAAAAAGTGGCTGCTGTGACTACCATAACGTATAACGGTGATAATCTTTTCCTTGACCAAAATTTTATTGTGTTTTTTATTTGGTCAAATATTAACAAAAAACTTATTCTCTTCCTATTAATTTCATTTTATTTGCATATTCATCACTAATCACATGTCGTCACAGGTCAGAGACGATTCTGAATAATTTTCCATTTGTGACACATTTCAGACAGCACCTCGGAACGCACTTGCATGTTTTTCTTTATTCTTATTGTTTTATGCACTTGAGACTAACGTTGAAATAAATTTGACTTCAGTTTTGACTCGGTCGCTTCATCTACATTGACTTCATGATTGTGTGCAGTGCCCCTTCGTAGGCAGTGTCTTGTGGCTGTAGCGCTACTGTCTAGGAACAAAAAGAGAACCAAATGTATGTAAAAATATGACGCATCTTTCGCGTCGTTCATTCATAATCTGTGAAGCAAATTAGGACTACTACTATGTTTCAATAGCACGTGCGAGATCCCGAAAACGCGATTTTCTTCCTGGCTTCATTGTACAGTTTTGTCAATTTTTCGTTCACTTCAAAGGATTTCCTCACTCGACCATGCGAAATACCTTTTTTTTTTTTTCAAATGTCCGTCTTATAGTATATTTTCCGTATTGTTCAGATGTGCTTCTCAAAGCTGCTGCATCGTGGTGAAAGCTGTGGAGCGAGTGTCAGCTGTTCGGGCGCATATTCCGCAAATCGATTTGAGGGGGTTGCCGGGTCAAGTTCTCACGCTATAGAAGAGAATTTGTGTATATGGGTCTTTTCTTCTGTATGGTTAAATATATGTGCAGGAAAAGTTGGCATAGTGCACAGTGCACGCAACTTCTTCAGACTTAGGCCAACGGTGCATGACAAACACAGCCCGGCTTTCAAACAAACAAACGAGCAAGCAATTAAATAAAGGGCACCGTAAGTATTCACCACCGGCTCAAGCAAACGTACAAACAAACAAGATAATTTAAAACACGCAAACACTTGATTTACGTGCAAGTTGAAGCACATAAACACTAAGTTCACGTAAACTTGGTCTGTTTGCATCGTGTCCGTCGAAAAACACTAACTCACCCCGTATACCGTTTAAACTAAAATGTGAAAAACTGAAACGTTTTTTTGAATTTTGTGCAGGTTCGCCCAGTTTTGTACTAAGGCTCTCCGCAACTTCTCATCCACAAATGCACAAGCAAGACTGTGAATCACGCGAATCTATTACCTAGTGGTAAATTTTTATGACGATTTCATATTGCATGACGCATGCATAGTTGAAGAAAGAGCGCACCGACCATGTCATCTATACATTGGCTTACTCGGTACATGTATTTGCTCAAAAGCGGGTTGTGCTCGTCACAGTAAATGCGCTGTCTCTTCTTTTTTACTTTTTTTTCAAAAAATAATACGTCAGCTGTGGCGTGCTGATGGTGCTGTTCGACGCAAGCTAGGCCTAACGGGTTAGGCCTAGCTTCGGACCGGTTCGTTGCTACAATACTTCGTTTCCCTCGGTCCACTTCGCATACATTATGGTTGTCATGCGTATCTGTCAACGTTGTGAGCGAAAAAAAATGAGAAATAGGAAAGATCATGATGATAATTTAGCAATGTAATTCACTTACGTCCATACCACATCACCGACTCATACGAGACGAGCAACGGCAGCCGCTCCTTTTTTTCTCATCCGTGGTTATCAATGTTCGTATTATATCTATAGAATGATTGGCGGGTGTTTTGTGCCACTCATAACATTCGAGGCCCACAACTTCTTCCTTCTCCATGTTATCATTGAAGAGCTACGAAGAAGATTGTGGAGTTTTATCGTAGAGAGAACAGTTCGACAAACAAACAAAAAAATTTTGTGTCTCGACGATGCGTGACAAGTGTGTACGTGTTTTAGTTAATAGTAAAAAGGTTTTGAAAGTTTGTGAGTGTCTTGACTGATTCTTCTTAATTGAAGTGCACACTACACGTTACTGTGGACAAACGAGGCGCCGCCAGTGGGTGTTCCAGCACTGACCTGCATCGTATAGAGTGATGTGCACTGACAGCTTTGAAGACAGCATAAAGCCACCTTCGGCCGACCACTGGAAGGCTCCGATGGAGGCGGAAATGTTGTAGGCCCTTGTACTCAGATTTGGGTGCACGTTAAAGAACCCCAGGTGGTCAAAATTTCCGGAGCCCTCCACTACGGCGTCTCTCATAATCAAATGGTGGTTTTGTGACGTTAAACCCCACATATCAATCAATCAATCAATCAATCAATCACTGGAAGGCGTCTGCGTGACGTCTGTGCGACGCGACGCCACCACGCGTCGACAAGAGCGACATAATAAAATCAGGCAGAAATATTTTGAAAACTGAGCGTGGCTTACAAAAGAAAAACGTTTATTTGATGTTCTGTGTAAGGAAATTGGTGAATGGTATTCTGAAGGCGCTGCGTTACAGTGCCTCGAGCGTGTAACGGAGACGAACAAGTGCATCTATGCACGCTAGACACGAGCGCCATCTGGCAGTTATCTTCGAAAACGAAGGCGTGTGCGACCACGGAGGAAGATGCCCGCCAGTCACGGAGGTGATAAGGTGTAGAATGGGAAGCGGCGGGCAGGTGCCACCACCATGCCGTCGTAGCAAAGCGTTGGAAACACCTTCTTGAGCATCGCGTTGCACTGTCAGCGCAGCGCGATAAACGCTAAAGTCCTTAGAGTTACTTGTGTGTGCTTCTTCTGTATAAAGGCAGATATACGAAACATAGACATGTTGTTATGGCGCCTCAGATATGCGCAATATTTGCTTTTTTAATTGACAATTGCACAACTATGAACGCTAAACCTCGAGCAATATTGGTGGGCGCTGCGGATGGGGTTGGCCGTTTAGTGCCGTCTGAGCTCAAGCTGGGTATCGTTAGGACGGACAAACAGACAAATGTACAGGCATACAGACAGACAGACAGACAGACAGACAGACAGACAGACAGACAGACAGACAGACAGACCAAAATTTTTCCGTAGAAGGTCCCTTCGACGTGGTTGATCCCTCTGTCATAGGAATCGGCAAAACAGGAAGTAAAACGTGTGCTTGCAGAAGCAGGTTACTGTTTATATATACTGTAATACATTAATATGAGAGAGCCTACGCAGTGTCTATTCGTATTTGACAGCTAGAGCACCGCTAAACGTGAATGCATACACGTTGACGCTTATTCATCCATATCCCGACGACTATCGTCCATCGTTAAAAGACGCTTGTGGGAGCTTAACGGCGACAGCGGAACCAGAGAAAGCGATCTGAAAGCCAGAACACCGTGGTTGACCGGGCGCTGAACTTGGGCTCTATGGTCGTCTATTCGCGGCATGTTACAGTATTGAACACCACTGCCCGACCACAGGGAAACGCAATGTGCGTGGTGTCTTCGCTTTGACCGGCCGCCATTATTCGTGGGGCGAGCGTGAGTGGGAACGTGCAAAACCAACGGGCATCGCACGTCGCAAAGCTCTTTTAGATGCGGAGCATCTTATACTCGCGCCTTGTAGTGCGCCGTCCGCACCGCTTCTCGAACATTCGACAGCTGACGCGCGCGCATGCGCCGTCGCGCCGTCGCCCACTCTTCCACCATCTGTGCATCCCTTCCTCCTCTACACACCGCGCGCGCTTCACTCCTCCACCATCTGTGCACCCTTCCTCCTCTACACACCGCGTTCGACATCTACAATTCTCCTGATTCTCCAGTGGACGCGCATGTGGCGTCGCGCTTCGAGAACATTCAACAGCTGACAGTGCATGCGCCGTCGTGCTGTATATATACTCAAGGTCGGCGCTCGCTCGCTCAGTTGCCGCTCGTCGGTTGGTTTGTACGGCGCGTCGACGGCCAAGGTCGCGGTGAAATGAATTCCAACGAATCCACAAACACAATGATCGACGTCCCTTCGACCAGCGCCGGCCTTTCGCATACGTGTGTACGTGTTCACTCATTTAACACCCCCTCCTACAACCACGTTAACCAATTTAGCCATCGACCCAAGTAAGTCGCAATTTAACACCCCATTTCACAACCACGTTAACCAATTTAGCCATCGACCCAAGTAAGTCGCAATTTAACACCCCATTTCACAACCACGTTAACCAATTTAGCCATCGACCCAAGTAAGTCGCACTTTAACACCCCGTTAACCAATTATATGGTCCGCATCCTCCTCAGTGTTCCCCCGAGGGAAGCTGCGGGCAATTTTTTTCGTATGGATGGATGTCATAAGAAACACCGACGCTTAGGTGTAAATAAGGTCACCACATGGGCGTGTGTTAAGGCATTGACCAAATTGCACATCTAACGGGACGGGCGCTTATAAATTACACATTAGAGGAACTAATTACTGGTGCCACGGTATTACTGCGCTTTGCAAAGACCGCCGTGAGAAGATAGTGCTAGGTATAAAAGGCGTATTTTTTAAAGCATGCAAAGTATATGACCGTGGTGCATTGAATAGCATTCCCGGCATTTGTTGTCGCGGACCCTGAGGTGATGGTGTGTGTTAAAAAAAAGAAAAGGATAGGCGTTGCACGCCACGCCAATGAGACAAACGAACACCAGACTTATACTACTTTTCTTTTCTTTTGTTTTCTTTCTTTTTTTTTCTTTCTCACTGTGGATTCCCCCTCTCCCCTGATTGTTTTCTTCACAAATGCCAGGAATTAAATCTTCACCAACAAAGAAGGTTTAAACAAAATTACATTTTTTTTAACCTCCTTGTCACCGACCTGCTTGGCAGCGCAACACTTCATTTCCTTCGGGTATAACGACTATGGCCAAGTCTGTTCACATCCCGTCATTAATGAAATGTGAGAACGTCAGTAAATCATCTCGATAAAAGATCAGACTGCCAGACTTCCGGCGCAACAAGTGCGTTAGTTTTGGTTTCCCTGGCAATGTGGTCTGTAAATACGACGATGTCTCTCTCAAACTACACGCGACATATAAATTTTTGAAAACTAGGCTCGCCATGAATTGTGACGTGGAACACCTTCGCCATATAAACAACCACCACAATGTTCATAATAAAAAAATTATGGAAATATTTTTGTCAATTAGCCATTTCTGAGTGATCCAATTAGTGGCAAAATCTTTTTGCCTCGACCTAGAAATTGCCTGCGAAGACAAAAATGCCTAACTATTATAATTTTTTTTCAGAAAAAAATTCGTATTCTTTTGAAAAACACCCTGTATATATCGCGTGCCTATAGGATTATACGTCAGTAAATTTTAGGAGCCCACGTTTTAAGAATACGTTTGCCGTATGACCTCTGTATCCAAGGTTTTCTATTGGTTTTCTCGGTATCCAAGACTCGATCTCCTTATCCAAGGTTTTCTATAGTAACCACCTTGTTGTGTGGTGTCAGCTTCGTTTGAAGCCATATAACGTGCAAGGATGGTGACGTGTAGGACAAACTGTCACGACACCTAAATTAACTAATGTGACCAGTATTCTCCTTTAAAACTTATGAAGGTACCTTGCTACACTTGCGGCTGAAGTTGCAGGCCATGCACACTAGGAGGACCTTCTTCCCTTCTTAGCCTACCAAAAGTAAAGAATACCGGGCCTAGAAATGTCCAAAAACCAATAGTGCGAACAAAATTGTAATTACTCGTGAATAATTATTTATGAGTATATCAGTACTCTTTGTTGACAGTTAGTTTGAGTATATCAGAACTCTTTGTTGTGTCCTAAAATTACATTTTAGAAAAGTTTAAACAGTTCTCTTAATATTTCAACTTTTCCCGGTTTAACAGAAGCCTTCCTCCCACCTTCAACCACATAACATTGTTCTTCAGGACAACCTTAATCAAGCATACTATACACAGCATGAGTTTTAACTTTCTGGCTTTATCGACAGCAATTAGGAAGCGCGACGCTGCCCTGTCACAAAGCCGTCCTCCTCACTTTTCGCCGCCCATATTCCACGATGGGCTGCTTTCGGGTTGCACACCATGTTGGAGAAGACAAAACCTCATTGTCCTTTATTCTCGGTGGTGCCCGCCACCTGCTTGAAATCGGTCGATCCGGCCAGGTAGGGGTGTGCGGCGGCGCCTTTGGCCGAGATTCTCTCGCCAGGGCTGTATATGAGCATCTTCTGAAGCAGATCTACCGCCTCGCAGTCCACCTCGGGAAGCAACTCGGCCACGATGTTTTTTCTCCACACCGGAAAGGTCGGCTTGTAGTTGGGTAGCTGCGTCACTTCTGGCCACTTGTTTACTGTCGGAGTACCCAGGACGCGGAATATCCGGAACAGCTGGTCGATCTCCGAATCTCCACGAAAGAGAGTTTTCCCAGTGAGCAGCTCGAAGAAGATGCACCCGATACTCCACACGTCCACCGGTGTCGAGTAACGACTGGCACCCAGGAGAATCTCCGGCGCCCGGTACCAGAGGGTGACCACCTCATGGGTGAAGATGCCCACGGGCAGGGTGAAGGCACGGCACAAGCCGAAGTCAGCCACCTTGAGGCCGCCGTTGTCGTCGATAAGCACGTTGGCTGGCTTGAGGTCGCGGTGCAGAACTCTGCGTCGGTGGCAGAACAGGATGGCGTCTACTATCTGACCGAGGTACTTTTTAACGACGGCGCCATCCAAGGTCTTGTTCTTGGGCTGAGTATCCAAGAGCTTCCTAAGATCCAAGGTCATGTACTCGAAGACCAAGTGTATAGCCTTGGACGGTGGCAAGATGACATCTATGAGACGCACTATGTTCTCGTGCTTTAACTCCCGGAGGAGGGCCACCTCTCGTATCATCGTCGCTGGAACACCTTCGCCTCCACCCTCGACTCAGATCTTTTTGATGGCCACCATCTTGTTGGTCGCCTTACACTTTGCCTTGTAGACGATGCCGTAAGTGCCTTCGCCAATCTTCTCCATCATGATGTAGTTCTTCATCCTGTCATCGATTGTTTCGGTTGACGTGCCTGCAGACATTGCAACGGTACGCGTAGATTCTTGGTCCAGCGAGCTGTAAGCGGCTGCCGAGAACCGTTGGAACAATACCGGTACGGGTGGCAGCTCGCGAAAGCTGACCGCGTGCTTTGCCTGCTCGTGAAAAGAAACGTTTCTTTCTTTTTCTTTTTATGTCGGTGTTCCTTCCGCGTGGATGTCGTAAACACATGAATGAATTTGGGTCTAGTTTTCCATAAGTAGGATTGTAGTACGGACTCCAACAATAAAAACTCAGGGAAGGTGCGCTTGACATGAAGGAAAGAAGAAGCAAATGACAAAATTGAAGATGAATAACATATGGATCGAGATCATTTAGCACAATCACATTTGGTTTCAACCGCATGAGCATTTTCAATGCTGTAACGAATTTTTATGAGTCTAAAAGAATTGAATTTAGGTGTAGCATAATTCATTTGCTTTCGGTACAGACGGGTTTTCCGTGTGTGTTTGTGTGTGTGTGTTTGTGTGTGTGTGTTTGTGTTTTAGGGGCGAAAATCCCTAGGGTGTGAGTTAGTCCCGCGTCCGTCGTAGCAGCTGCCTCTACTTCTTGGAGTGTTCACTATATGGCGCTGAGGGTACTCTACAACTAGGGAGCCTACATGAACGGCCGTTTTTAGGGTGATGTCAGCCTTTGACCCACTACATGCCGCCAACGCACCGCCGCCGCCAATACACAAGGTTGCCAGACAGCAACGCCGCGCGCCCCATCTTGGTGCCCGCACTGCGTCTACGCCCGGTTGCGTTTAGTTCTCAATGATACGGCGTCGAACGTTGCGGTAGCGTGTTAAACGCTGCCGGTGAAGCCTTAGAATGCCTGAATGTTGCGTACCGCTCCGCACTAACCACAACAGAAAGGGGGTGCGAATGTTCTGCTTCCCAGCGAGCCCTGGCCGACAACTATGGCTGGCTCAAGTGAAGCGAGACGGCTGGGAGCCCACCAGTGCGTCTCGTATTTGCTCTGTGAGTACTGCGTATTTCGTTCACTGTTTTTTCCTGCGGCACACGTATATGTGTTTCCCGGTGTTCGTGAATGAGTAGATGACCGAAGTTGTCGTTGCTGCGTCCACGCATTGCGAGCAGGAAGCCCACAAACGGGACGCGTCCGCGCGTTCGTACGGAGACGCGCTCGCTAATCTGAGCTGTTGCCACGCTTGCGTTCGTGTCAGTGGAACCTCAGTATTACGTCGCAAGTGTTTGTGTGTGGGCTGCGAATTTCTTCGTGCGCTCACTTTGAGAACTGGTTCGCTTACACGACCCTGAGAACCGCAACTGTCACTCAGTCGGCTCCTTTTTGTTGCGCCGTACTTCGCGTAGCTGGAGGGAAAACCGGCTGGCTCCCAAATGGCGGCACACAGAAAACTATGCTGAATTTGGTGGAAGCTGGCAAAAGCGTGCCCCGTTGCCCGCTGGTTTTGGCTGAGTTTCTTGAAGGCACTTATTAAGATGTCTCCACCCTAAAAACGGCCGTTCATGTAGGCTCCCTATCTACTACGGTCGTTGGGGCGCTTGCTTCATCCATCGTAGTCGCCCCTAGTATTCGCAATGATCACTAGATGGTGCTCCGAGCCCCGCCAAGGTGGTCAAGTGGTTGCTCTGCTAGAATCTCGTGCTGGCATATAACTTCACTTTCTGGCTATTTTCGTTGACGCTGTACGTGGCTCACGTATGTCTTGTCTCCATCGACGCGTTCTTTCGCGTCTCCCACTGCAACGCTCCTTTTCTCTCTTTTTTGTTTCCGCCGAAGGACGATTACGTTTCGCTGCGCAAGTGTCTGGCTTTCTTACACCTCGTAGCTTTGGTAGCACTGAACCAAAGCGGTGAAACAGATTTAGTTGCGCGTCCACAGCAGCCATGCGGATGTGGCCTGCCATTGCAAATGGCTAGCAGGCAGCGTCGGTACGGCTGCTGCGGACGTGTGACTAAATCTGTTTACTTTTTCGACTGCTTATCAGCGATGAAACTTACACGGATCGGGGGCTCATACGCTCTCTTTTATAATAAAGTTTTCCATCACCACCACCACCACATACACGAAACCCAACCCGCCTTCCGTGTCATTGCGTTTCAAACAAACGTTTACTCGAGTAAACGCTGCACCAAGTTTCGCTTCAAACCATTCTTTCAGTACTCGCGTCGACGCCCATTTTAACCGCGTCAACGCCGTTCGCACCGCTGCTGCTTCGCATCCCATCAGGGTTCTCTTTGGAGAGATGGTCCATAAATTCTTATTATTGCATTAAAGTTCGTTTTTTTTAGTCCTACAAGTATAACGTATTACTCGTAATGTCTAATGAATTCATTTTCAACCCTTTCCTTCAAGAATTCAATTAGTTTAATAAAGCAAGGCACCGTCCGATCCGCCAGAGTGGGTTGCGTCAAGATGTTGAGGAACCAACTAACCAATCATGACATTTACCAGGCTCAATTGCTGGCAAACATCCCAGCATTACGAGAATTGGCTCAGTGTCTGTCAGCAGTGGTTATTCTAGCAGACTGCCCTTTCGTTTGCTCTTTTTCAAGCGCAGCTAATTTGTCTAGTACATCTATTCTTCTATCCTAAGACAGGTATGTCTTATTCTATTGTTGTGGGCAACCGGTAATAAAAGTTTAATACTTAACGTATACATGCGTATGCACTCGCAGTAACATCCCACGGTGGTCATGTTGTGGCTGTTTTGCCAACGTCGGTTTGTCACAGCAGCATGACTTGAAATGCAAATCACGTCCTATACCAACGATAATTCTCCTTTGTTTCGTTTTATTTCACACAAATTTCCTTGGAAGAGCAGATAATGACCCTCTAGAAGTAAAGAAATATCAATTGGGGCCATGCTGTCGAGTCCCTCACTTAACTTTTACCTTCACAGGTATGGTCAGGCTCACTCACATTTATGCCTTGACTGTAACGAGAGTGAATCATTGGTTCACTTTTTTTTGACATTACGATCAAAGTTTAAAACTTAAAAGAAAAGACTAGTATGGAAGAACTGCCTCAAAAGATACGCAAGAATTGTTCACTTCCAGTGCACCAGTCCTCTCAAATCACTACCCTCCAGAGAGTGCGCGCGAGGGCCATCATGCTTAGCCTGATGATTCCTGAGAAGGCCCATAGTCAGGTGACTTTTAGTTTACTCGCGTCTATTGTGAACTGGATAAAGCTGTTCCCGTCAGTCACTTCCGGTGTTTCTTTCACTTGTGCTAATAAACTCGATTTTAGCCGCAAGAGAGCTTTCAACGCTGTATGCAGTTACAACTTCAATTGATCTCTTTTTCTAACATCAAAGCTGTTCATTTATGTAATATAACGATTTCAGCAGTGTTTCTTTTTTTTGCTTTTTTATTTTATACATAGTTATACCATTTCAATGTGTAACGGCTAAGCTATTCATTTTGTACACCTTTCCTACAGCAAATGAATTGATTAGTGAAACAATGCAATCTTCTATTCATGGCCTATCCCCCAGAGTGAATTGCGCCATCTGAAGAACAACTATATACCACGGCTTCAACAACAACAAAAAAACCAACAGCATATAAAAACCCACAACTTATTCCATAAATGTATACGAAGAGGGATGCATGTTTCAGCACGCTTCATCATGTACTTATCTAGAGTGTCCTTGGTCGGTATTCCTTTCTACAAAGATTCAAGCTCGAAAGAAATAAACCCGAAGGGACACCAGTAGTAAAATTCCAATTCTTGTCCTCCTGGACTTCACAACGAAAACAAAATACCTGGTATTCCCTCAAAAAAATGAAAAAACAACATATCTAAGCTTGCGTTTCAGTTCCCGAACTTTATACACCCTTACAGCACAGCACAGGCAAATTTGTAGTCAATATCCTAGGGTCTGTTGATGTAGTCCAAAGCGTTAGGCAGATTCTTGATCACGCAGGCTGTGTAGAACCAGCGCGGCGCCGCGTAACCCGGGAGTGCGCGCCACTTCCGGTCGTCACCCGAGAAGTACTCGAGGCACCGCTTGTAGTCCTTCTGGCTGGCCTCGCCTATGGCGTAAATCTTGTCGTCCAAAACCACAGTCACAACCTTGCCCGTGAAGGTCTTGGTCTTGCAGCCCTTGGACCACTTGCCATTCTTAGGGTCGTAGACCTCGCACGAGCTGGACTTTCTGGAGAGTCCGCCAATGACGTAGATTTTGTTCCTATACGAAACGACGCCGTGAAAGATGCGCTCGCTCTTCATGGGCGCTATGAGCGTCCACTTGTCAGTCTCGGGATCGTACGCTTCGGCCGAGCGAAGCGGCCCGTTCGTAGACAAGCCGCCAACGATGTAGACGCGGCCGGCGCAACAGGCCGCGCTGGCGCCCAGTCGAGGTTCGTTAATGCGGCCCACGGGCCGCCAAGTGTCCATGATGGTGTCGTACTTCTCGGCGGTGTCCAGCACGACAACGCCGTTCGGCGAACCACCAATGCAATACACGTAATCACTCAGAACGGCTACTCCAAAGAAAGCCCGCCGTTGAACCATCGGCTTTATGGCCGACCACTCCATGGCGACCGCATCGAAACAGTAACAGAAAGGGCACAACTTCGAGATGTCCGTGCCCAAGACGTATATTTTGTAACCCACCGAGGCGCACTGCAGGCCAAATACCTGGTCCTGCCTGAAGTCCGTCTTTATGGTGTTCCATTCATTGGTCTTGTAATCGTATACCTCCCAGGTGTTGCTCTTGTAGCCGCGGTGTATGCCACCGTACACGAACATGATCTCGGAAGGCACCCGCTGCACGAACAAGCTGCGAGTGGGATTTAGGAGGCACGCGTCGAGCCCGGAGTGCTGGATCTTGTAACAACGTTTGACCATCGTCTTGCAGAGCGTGTTTTTGGAGACGAGAGCGTTGCGCATCACCACCCTTTTCAGATAGCTGCCCTTCATAAGGCAGAAACGAACATGCGGCAGCAGTTTGTCAAGACAGACAGAGCGTTCACTGGGATCGGCCTTGATCCAAAACACGATCGCCTCCCATACAGTCTCCTCGCGACGCACCTTGAGTTCGTCCGACGCCAGCAGGTCGACCAAGGTCTGCAGGCCCAGATCGTGAAAGTGGCAATTTTCCGAGTACACCCGTTCGAAGTTGTCGAGCAGGAAGCGGAACACTTGCTTACCCAGTGGTTCCAGGTGAAAGAAGCGGGCCATCTCCAGGACTCTGACGCAGTTGCTGAGGTCGACATTTCGCGACATGAACGCGCAGCACTCGCCCAGAAGACCGTCGACCAGCAGCTGATCCGTTGCGATGATCAGTCGCTCGACGTTGTCGGCCGTTATGGCCCCTTCTCCAGTGCTGGCGTACGCAACGATAGTCCGCAGTTCTTCCCTGGTGACCCCGTGGATGAGGAAGTCGCCTTGACTCGCCCTGGATAGCGGCCCGTTAAAAAGCGAATTGAAGTACGCGCTGCAGGCGCTGAGCTCGTCCTTGAAGACCGCGATGCTTCCGCCATCAGAAGTTCGGAGGGTGGCCAGCGAGGTGAAGGCAGCATCGCTCATGACTCCAGGAATGACTTTCGGTATAGCACCTATCTTCGAGGAGCCGCCGCTATGTGTGCCCCCTCAACCGAGAAGTCTGCTTACCGACAGATCACATATAACAGCAGCGGCAAAGCCACTATAGCAGGCAAGGCCTCGGTCGCTTAACGCGGTCGGTATATCGCTTGCGACACGAGAATTTAAATCTATTTCGGCGAGAAGCGCGAAATTTTTGTCGAAACTTTCGAAGAGTCGAGGTGACCGCTTCATGCGGGAGTCGCGGTCGGGCTCAGGTCTATCGGCGCGCGAATCCTTGCTGGCTCGTCAAAGGCACTTACCCATTACAGGTGATTGACAAAGAAACTGCGGCGGGGAAGGAAAACAGAAAAGCCTGTAGATTCAGGCAATGTTTAAGTTTTACGTAAATTTATTAAGCCACTCAATTATTGATCAATCCCCCAATGTGGATAGCCTAAACCGTAGCCCACACGTGAAAAATAACACTTGAACTGCAAACTGCTCTCACTTTTCTTTGTCTTTCGTTGTGTGACCTCATCGCCTGAAATGGTGAAAGTTTCCCCCATGAGAGCAATCCGTTACTTGGACCGTAACAACAAATTTAGTAATTTTTGTCCTTCGTAATGAAGGATTTCGCGCATATAGCTAGGTAAAACAAATACGTATATTAGTTACGAAATTACCCGTGTGTATAGAAGTTTACGTCAGTCGAATCAAAATACACAACACCAGTGATAAATTATTGTCATATTACCGAAGACATTACCAAAGTTTAATATGGCGCTTCAGACACCGAGAACAAGTCAGTGCTCGAGTTTGTCCCCTTCCTAGTATCTCTTGCAAAAATTCTTTCGTGCCAGTGGTGGATCCAGAATGGGTGGAGGGGCGACCCCCTCCCTCTCTTCAGTGCTTGTCATCCACCTTCTATTACCAATTAGATCAAACTAGTGCGACTACTACGAGCACATATTAACAGTATTTATGCTTCGACGGGGTTTTCGTGCTACTAAAAAGAAAAGTCAGGTCCCCGCCCCCACTTCCTTCGGTGTTACTTTTTCAAGCAACCAGCCCCCTAAAATGAGTCCCTGGATCCGCCCCTGCTTCGTGCCAATATATTGCCGCGACAGGTTGGCCACGTTCAAGTAGCCCGCCGCAATCATCGTGGCAAAAGCACAAGCAAGACCCGGCTGGCATACGCCACGCGTTCGTGCGCTCCGGCAACGAGGAAGAGGAAGATAGTTGGATCTGTGTCACTTCAAAACATTAGTACCGCCGCAGTTGAGACTCCTGAGATTACTATGGGTTCCGGGTCACTGTGGATTAAGATTAAATGAATTGGCCGATTCCTTAGCTCGAGCCGCACTTGATGGGCCAGTTTTGTCCATACTGCCAGATGTAGAATATATCACGGCTATAAGATATCGAAAATCGGCAATCTCCACTGATACGATAGAAAAAGTAATTACATGGACAGACTATAACCACCTCATGTTTCCATGGCAACCCCACTGGAGTCAGTCCAGAAAGATCGAAGTCTTAATCACTAAATTTCGATGTCGTGTCCCCCCCCTAAACCTATATCTACACAGAGCTGGTCAGACAACATCACCCCTCTGCGCATTCTGCGGAGAAATGGAATCACTAGATCATTATTTTTTGTATTGTCGCCGCTACGAAATACTTAGAAAAAGGTTACTAGTTATGCCATTCCGGAAAATAGGTCTTACATTGACGGCGGAAACGGCGCTAAGCTTTGGCGCCTCAGCTTTGGGACATTGCCACAGGGATGCTTTCAATGCCGTTTGCGATTATATTCAGGCAACCAAGCGTATACCTTTGTGATCTTCAATCAAAAACAAAAAAAAAATTATTTATTACTCCCAAGGGCAGAGTGAAGTAAACGCAGCTAAGTGGTAAACATAACACCTCAAATCTCAAAATTGCTCAACTTGATTTTTTTTTTCGTTTGCTCTTTTTATGTTGTTTTTATTTTTACATTAGTCTTATTATAATACCAATTCATTACACATAGTTAAAATGATTATAGATAAACTGCACTACACTTTCTTGGCCAATCCCCCTAAGTGGGTATGAGCCAACCTCCCAGGGAAACAAAACAAAACAAAACTGTGTCACTCGGCTACTCGGACTTGACGACCATAGTCTTTAGAATCGTGGGCACAAGTTCGCCCTAATATATACGCTTGTTTTTTAACCTGCCTGCCTCAGCATCGCTACATTTCTTGTGGAGTTGCTGGGTTATAAATCGAAGCCCCGTGAGCTCAAGACAGCGTAGCCCCGACGACCAGCGTATCAACCCCGTGGAAGTGACTCCTGTACACCAGAGGGCAAGTCGCCGTCTTCGAGGTGACTCACCTGAATTCGGTCCTCTTCACTTCACACCAAGGGGAATTCAAACGATGGATGCCACCACTATGACTACCCAGGTAACACCGGCACAAGTGTTCATTAGCCAACCGCACCAGCCGCCAGTATTCCACGGCGACTCGTACGAGGATGTTGAAGATTGGTTGGACCTGTTCGAGAGAGTGGCGAGCTTTAATGGATGGGACGAAAGAGAGAAGCTCCGTCGCGTATACTTCGCCCTGGAAGACTTCGCAAAGACATGGTTTGAGAACCATGAAACCTCGTTGTCTACCAGGGAGGTATTTCGTCGACAAGCGGTGGCTACGTTCGCGAACATAGACCGGAAAGAAAAGGCGGAGGCTGCTCTTCAATCGAGGAACCAGCTCACGAACGAGAGTGCTGCTATGTACATTGAGGACATGGTCCGTTTGTTCAAGCGTGCGGATTACAACATGGCTGAGGATAAGAAGGTGCGCCATCTAATGCGCGGAGTGAAGCAAGAGCTGTTCGCCGTTCTCGTCCGCAACCCTCCAAGCACAGTTGCTGAGTTTTACTCGGAAGCGACAGCCATCGAAAAAACACTGGAACAGCGGGCTCGGCAGTACAACCGGAATCTTAACTGCGCATCTGCACAGGTGTTCTCCGGAGGCGTGCGAAACGACGTTGAAGCCCTACGAGAGCTCATTAGATCAGTTGTTAGAGAAGAACTGAGCAGACTGCAAATGCCCCAGACTCCAACTGCACTATCCGTTACGGACGTTGTTCGCGACGAACTGAGGCAGGTGATACGAGAGCCAGGGCGTGAGCTGCAGCCGACTCGACCTATCCGAACATACTCTGAGGTTGTCAGACAACCCACCGTACACAGCAATGCACAAGTTGCGATGGCGACGACTCCTCTCCCACCTGCGGCACGCAGCGCACCTCGTCCACGGGAACCAACGGCTACCTATCTGCCCCCAGGAGCACGTAGCACACATCACTATGTGGAGCGTAGGCCCAGGAAAAGTGACGTCTGGCGTGATCACGAGCGCAGGCCTCTGTGTTTTCATTGTGGGGAAGCGGGTCATCTGTACAGATTCTGTCCTTGCCGACAGGCTGGATTAAGAGGCTTCTCGTCGTATGCACCGTGCCCCCGAAACGGCGAACGACCAGCGGATGTTTAGGAGTACTTGTCCACGCGCCAGAACTCACCAACTCTACGCCAACACCGGTCACGGTCACCATCGCCTATGCGCTACCGGTCCTCCAGCCCACGTAGACCTTCAAGGCAGCCTGGTCACCGCTCTCCAAGTCCACTCCCGGAAAACTGAAGCAAGCGACCTGTGGAGGTGAGGCCGCTGATAACGTCAGTTACGAAGATCCTCCAATATGGTTTGAGGGTGATGACGGCGTATTTCCGGTAGATGGGTGCAGCAACGAAAACGTTACTTCAGATTTGCGGTTGAGAATGGAAGGGTGGGAGTTGAATGCCTTAGTCGACACCGGTGCTGATTATTCAGTGATAAGTCACAAGCTGGTGAAAAAGCTAAACAAAGTTGTGACACAGTGGAGTGGATCGCAGATACGCACGGCAGGCGGTCACATTATTACGCCCCTGGGCAGATGCACTGCAAGACTTGAAATACGGGGCTTTATTTACGTGGCCAATTTCATTGTGCTGCCAGAATGTTCAAGGGAACTCATTATAGGAATTGATTTTTTGCGAGCTAATGGCGCCGTAATTAACCTGCGTAGATCCAGCGTGTCATTTTCGACTGAACAAGCTATACCTGTGGAGGAATCTGAGGAACGACGCCTAACTGCTCTACGCGTTGTTCATGATGACGTAACTGTGCCGCCACGCTGCAGTATAATGGTGCTCGTAGAAAATGACGCATTGTACAACCGCGAAGGCATAGCGGATACAAATGTAGGGCTGTTTTTGAACAAAGGTGTCTGCATAGCTAGGGGTCTTGTTCACTTGACGAAAGGCCGTGCAGATGTCCTACTCACAAATTTCTCCAATGAACTTCAACACATCGATCGAGGCACGGCTATTGCCTATTTACACGACTTCTGTATGCGACTGAACTATGCAGCTTAACGACATCAACCACTCGACCAGTGGCCTGCAACATCGACACATCCGTGACCGTCAATCAGAGCCTTCCGGGCAGTCAAAAGAAACGAATTTACGCCTTGGTAAAAGAATTCTCTGATTGCTTTTCGAGTGCCTCGAAGGTCCAGCGCACGTCAATCACGAAACACAGAATTATAACGCAAGACGACACGAGGCCTATATGCCAGCATCCATATCGGGTGTCACAGAAAGAACGGGAAATTATCAAGAAGCAAGTGGAGGAGATGCTTTCGGATGATGTCATCCAGCCTTCGAATAGTCCATGGGCGTCCCCCGTAGTGCTCGTTAAGAAGAAAGACAACACACTTAGATTCTGTGTCGACTACAGAAAACTGAACAGTGTAACTAAACGAGATGTCTACCCCTTGCCACGTATCGACGATACACTAGATCGGTTGCGATCCGCAAAGTTTTTCTCCTCCTTAGATCTGAAAAGCGGATATTGGCAAATAGAGGTCGACGAGCGGCACCGTGAAAAAACGGCATTCGTAACATCAGATGGCCTCTACGAATTTAAAGCGCTTCCATTCGGCCTCTGTTCCGCCCCAGCAACGTTCCAGCGAATGATGGACACTGTCCTTGCCGGATTGAAATGGCAGTTATGCCTAGTGTATTTGGATGACGTGGTGGTATTCTCTGCAACGTTTGACAAACATCTAGAGCGACTACGCACAGTATTGGAACCCATCCGGTCAGCAAAATTGACAATCAAACCCGAAAAATGCCACTTCGGCTTCGAAGAGCTGCGATTCCTTGGACATGTCATTAGTTCCGATGGTGTTCGTCCCGATCCCGAAAAGACAGCCGCTGTTCAGAGTGTCCCTACACCCAGAGACAAAAAGTCAGTGCGTCGATTTTTGGGTTTATGTGCCTACTATAGGCGATTTCTTGAAAATTTCTCAAAGATTGTGGATCCTCTTACAAAACTGACGAAAGACGACGTGCCCTTCACATGGGAAAGCTAACAACAGAAAGCTTTTGACGAATTAAGAAAACGACTACAGTGTTCACCAATACTTGCCCATTTTGATGAGACAGCCGACACTGAAGTCCATACCGATGCCAGCAATGTCGGCCTCGGCGCCATCCTTGTCCAGTGGCAAAATGGTCAAGAGAAAGTGTTAGCCTATGCCAGCCGCAAACTATCAAAAGCTGAGGCTAACTACTCTGCAACTGAAAAAGAGTGCCTCGCAGTCATCTGGGCAATAAACAAGTTTCGACCCTACCTTTGTGGTAGACCGTTCAGAGCTGTCAGTGACCACCATGCTCTATGCTGGCTGGCAAATCTCAAGGACCCGTCAGGTCGACTAGCAAGATGGAGCCTCAGGCTGCAGGAGTATGACATTACGGTCGTGTACAAGTCTGATAGGAAACACAGTGATGCCGACTGCCTGTCACGCTCTCCCGTTGATCCAAGTGTACCTGAAGAGGAAGACTTCCCGTTTCTAGGCGTTGTCGACGCATCCGAAATCGCTCAACTACAACGAGATGACCCGGATTTGCTGGCGCTTATACAACACCTGCAGGGTCTCGACGTTCAAGTCTCTCGCATATTCTCCAGAGGGCTCTCCGCGTTCTGCCTTCGGGGAAGTGTCCTTTACAGGAGGAACTTCGAACCTAATGGTGAAACGTTTTTACTAGTCGTGCCCACAGGCATGCGAGAGGAAATTCTGCACGCATGCCACGACGAGCCAACATCTGGACACATGGGTGTGAGCCGAACATTCGCCAGGATTTGCCTGAAATACTATTAGCCTAAGTTGCTCGCATCAGTGCAGCGCTACGTGAAAACTTGTCGTCAATGTCAATGGCGCAAAACTCCACCCGTAAAACCAGCCGGTCTTCTCCAGCCAATAGACCCTCCAGATGCCCCATTCCAACAAGTCGGCATGGACTTCCTAGGACCTTTCCCGACATCGTGTGCAGGCAAGAAATGGATAGTCGTAGCCACATGCAGACTATCTGACCCGTTATGCTGAGACTGACTCTCTGTACAGTGCGACAGCTGCCGAAGTCGCCAAGTTCTTTGTGAACAACATAGTGCTCAGACATGGTGCGCCCATCGTCGTTATTACGGATCGGGGCACCGCATTTACTGCAGAGCCAAGGCAATGCCTGATGCACATGACAAATACCGATCACAGAAGAACAACGGTGTATCACCCTCAGTGAAATGGCTTAATCGAATGCCTACACCGAACTCTGACCGACATGCTATCAATGTATGTCGATGTTGAACATAAACAGTGGGATGAAATATTACCCTACGTAACATTCGCATATAATACAGCCGTTCAAGAAAGAACCCACGTTGCTCCTTTCGAACTAGTATTCGGCCGAAGAGTGACCACCCCGCTGGATGCCATGTTACCACTACAAGACAAAAGCAGCTATCCACCTGACTTAGATGACTTCTTGCAAAGAGCCGAAGAAGCACGGCAAATGGCAAGATACAGAATACGCCACCAACAGCACGTCGATTCTAGTCGGTACAACAAGCGCCGCAGTGACGCACTTTATCATCCCGGTGACAAAGTGTGGATATGGATACCAGTGCGCCGCCGCAGACTCTCTGAAAAGCTTCTTTGCCGATACTTCGGCCCTTATGAAGTACTCAACCGTATCAGCAACGTCACTTATGAAGTCAGATCCGCGGGACACGTGAGCTCAAGACGCCGCAATCCCACGGAAGTGGTACACGTAGTCGGCATGAAACCCTATCATGACAGATCTTCGAAAAACGAGTGAGAGTGCGCATGTATCTTTTCACTGTCTTAAGCATCGGGACGATGCGTCTGAGGAGGGGGATAATGCCGCAACAGGTTGGCCACGTTCAAGTAGCCCGCCGCAATCATCGTGGCAAGAGCACAAGCAAGACCCGGCTGGCATGCGCCACGCGTTCGTGCGCTCCGGCAACGAGGAAGAGGAAGATAGTTGGATCTGTGCCACTCGGCTACTCGGACTTGACGACCATAGTCTTTAGAATCGTGGGCACAAGTTCGCCCTAATAAATACGCTTGTTTTTTAACCTGTCTGCCTCAGCATCGCTACAATATTATACAATAGATTTTCATGAAGTCTAATCTAGCGCTTTAGAAAGGCCATTAAAATAATAGCTCGAACTTTATTTTGACTTAGATAAGGCTTAAATTTGCTTAAATATAAAAAAAAACATATAGAGACTGCATAGCAAAAGTACAAAAATTCAGGTTAAAAGCCACCCTTGTTTCATGTGTATAGTCGTTTCCAAATTTGACGTTTCCAAACAAGATACGAGTTGTAATCACCTTGTACTCAGGTATGTAGTAGGCCGCAATATAAAGCACACTGCAGAGCAAGGAGTGACCCTCTAAATACCCTGATTAGGAACGGATACCATACCACAGGGGGCTCTAAATCATTTGTTTTACAGCAGAGCTGAATATTGCACTCCTCCTTATTTTCGCGGCATCCATTAACGTACAATAACGCCCCGTCAGCTCCTTCCAGGCGCTCGAACGCTATTATGAGGTGGCGTATCTCTTAACTTTGTGACGTCATTACTACGTATTTGAGGTGTCATACAGTGACATTACTGCAACGCCACACCACATGATGATGTCAGCCATCGACGCCGTAAATCAGTCAAAGGTGTGCCGATTTCAGTGACAGTGCAACAACTGCTGAGGTGTGGAAAACTTCTCTGGAGCGGTACGTCTTTCGCAGGTGTTTAGTCACATCAGTCGTGTCTAGGAGCCGCTTCGCGTGGCATGTATGGGTCGACCGCGCACATATTTTATTATTAATGCTGTAGTGGGTATCAAGAAAGTGCACTTGCACTAGTTACCCGATAAGTGTTTTGAAAGGCTCTGAAAGGCTGCTCTTCTAGCTTTCGCCAACATTGGCTTTCGCTGTGACTGTACTGCGCGTTCCGCACAGACTTGGCTTTTTTTTTTTACAGCATTGTGTACCAAGGGCCGAGAATACCGGACCTAGAAATGCGAAAGAACCAAACGTACGGGGAAAAAAAAGTTTCAAAAGAAAACTAAAATAGCAAGCACTCCTGAATAACTATTTTTAGCATATCTGTACGCTTCCTTGAGTCTTCTAAAATTACATTTTAAAAGCGTCTCCACACATTCTCCTAATAATTCTAATATTTCAACTTTTCCCGGTTTAACTGAGGCCTTCCTCCCATCTCCAACCACGTGACATTAACCTTCAGGACAGCCTTAAAGGGACCCTAAAGTCAACTATAAAGTCAACCTTGATTGTTGAAATGGCAGTCCAGATACCTCTTAGCGTTACTTTTGTGTCAAGGAAGGGCATATTTTGAAATAAAATCACATTTTAGTGGTCCGCATCGGACCAGCGCGCGTCAAATTACACGCCTCAAGAAGCAGACCGACCAGTCTGTCTCACGTCACTGTTGCCGTGCACAACGTTGCCCAGCTTTACTGCGCTAGTAGCAGCATACCGAAAGCAGCGGGAGCCACAGCAGCTGCAATGGCCATTGATCGATTTCCCGCCATTGGCTTCAAAATTGCAGACGCTTTTGTTTTAACTGCGGCCTGCTAGATGGCACTACCTGTCCCGTGTAAAAACAAAAAAGTTGAATTTTTGAACCACTCGCGTCATTCCCCATAGTAACGTTCGGTGGTTCTTTTTTTTTCATGAATCAAACAGAAACGAAGCAGCATTTTATTGCGGCTCTTGATGCACGGAGAGTCGTTTATTTAGTGCAGCTAAATCGATTACTAGTGATTTATTGTAGGCCTGATATCATCGTGATCATTTTGAAAATGTATACTGCGGCGCATGTGTTCTTGTGCATTTGCCTTAATTTCTCCATAAGTATGGGGCACTGTTGTTATTATTGTCGTTTTAGATGTTGCCATACATTGAGCTTTTACTGAGACGTAAAATGTTATTTGACTTTAGTGTCCATTTAATCAAGCATACTATACACAGCATGAGTATTAACTTTCTGGCTTTATTTACAGCAATAACGAAGCGCGACGCTGCCCTGGCACAAAGCCATCCTCCTCACTTTTCGCCGCCCGTATTCCGCGATGGATGGCTTCTGGGTTGCAGGCCATGTTCAAGCTGCGTAGGCAAAGTCTCATTGCTATTTTTCTTCAGTTTCACGTAGTAGTACTGCTGGTCTCCAGCAGTACTACGTGAAACTGAAGGACAATGAAAAGAACCGCAAACTGTTTGTTTGAGCTGCTCGACCTCTTTGAGTTCAACCAGGTGGTCATCTTTGTGAAAACAGTTCAGCGTTGCATGGCACTCGCCCAGCTGCTGGTAGAACAAAACTTTCCTGCCATTGCCATCGATCGGGCCATGACCCAGGAGGAAAGATTATCTCGCTATCAGCAATTCAAGGACTTCCAGAAGCGAATCCTTGTGGCCACAAACTTGTTTGGACGAGGGATGGACATTGAGAGGGTCAACATAGTTTTCAACTATGATATGCCTGAAGACTCGGACACCTACTTGCACAGGGTTGCTCGAGCTGGACGCTTCGGCACCAAGGGGTCGGCAGTGACATTTGTCTTTGATGAGCGGGATGCAAAAACCTTGAATGAAGTGGAAGACAGGTTTGACGTCAACATCTCCGAGCTGCCTGATGAAATTGACATTTCCTCCTACATTCAAGGCCGCTAAGCTATTTTTTCTCGGTGGTGCCCGCCGCCTGCTTGAAATCGGTCGATCCGGCCAGGTAGGGGTGTGCGGCGGCGCCTTTGGCCGAGATTCTCTCGCCAGGGCTGTAGATAAGCATCTTCTGAAGCAGATCTACCGCCTCGCAGTCCACCTCGGGAAGCAGCTCGGCCACGATGTTTTTTCTCCACATCGGCAAGTTCGGCTTGTAGTTGGGTAGCTGCATCACTGCGGGCCACGTGCCTCCTGTAGGTGTACCCAGGACGCGGAATATGCGGAACAGCTGGTCGATCTCCGAATCTCCGCGAAAGAGAGTTTTCCCAGTGAGCAGCTCGAAGAAGATGCACCCGATACTCCACACGTACACCGGTGTCGAGTAACGACTGGCACCCAGGAGAATCTCCGGCGCCCGGTACCAGAGGGTGACCACCTCGTGGGTGAAGATGCCCACGGGTAGCGTGAAGGCGCGGCACAAGCCGAAGTCAGCCACCTTGAGGCCACCGTTGTCGTCGATAAGCACGTTGGCTGGCTTGAGGTCGCGGTGCAGAACTCTGCGTCGGTGGCAGAAGAGGATGGCGTCTACTATCTGACCGAGGTACTTCTTAACGACGGCGCCATCCAAGGTCTTGTTCTTGGGCTGAGTATCCAAGAGCTTCCTAAGATCCATGGTCATGTGCTCGAAGACCAAGTGTATAGCCTTGGACGGTGGCATGATGACATCTATGAGACGCACTATATTCTCGTGCGTTAACTCCCGGAGAAGGGCCACCGCTCGTATCGTCGTGGCTGGAACACCTTCGCCTCCACCCTCGACTCGGATCTTTTTGATGGCCACCATCTTGTTGGTCGCCTTGCACTTTGCCTTGTAGACGACGCCGTACGGGCCTTCGCCAATCTTCTCCATCATGATGTAGTTCTTCATCCTGTCATCGCTTGTTTCGGATGGCGTGCCTGCAGACATCGCAACGGTATGCGTAGATTCTTTCTGAAGCGAGTTGTAACTGGCCCGGTCGAGTGGCCGCCGAGAACCGTTGGAACAATACTAGCACGGGTGGCAGCTCGTGAAAGCTGACCGCGCGATTTGCCTGATGATGATGATGAGCCTTTAGCTTTGCTGGCACTCGCCTGCTCACGAGGGGTCACGTTTCTTCTTCTTTTGTCGGTGTTCCTTCCACGTGTATGTCGTAAACCCATGCTAAATTTTGAATATAGTTTTCCATAGACAGGATTGTTGAACGGACTCCAACAATAACAGCGCGGGAAATCGGTCTTGACACAAAGGCAAGAAGAAAAAGATCACGAAAGTGAAGATGACGAAAGTATAGATCGAGATCAATGTTACAATAATTTTATCACTTGGCGGCACTTCCTTTGATTGCTGCCACAAGTATTTATGCCCTACTGTACTTGACTACATCAAAGCAACAAAATATTACCGAGGTAGTCTATTCTTACTTTTGCAGGTTCTTAGTACTTATAATTCGTAGTTATTTCTATCATGCAACAGAGATGGTCTGGCCGCTTGCTAAGTAAGCATTTTCATTTATTCCAAGCTTTACCTCAAAACTAATTTTGCCGATTGCTTTTAGTTTCATTACTTTAGGCATCCTGCTGCCTGGTTCTTGGCTCATCCTCCTTTGCAGGCAAGCGCCATTCATATCAGGTCATCATATCATCATCATGCATTTACTAGACTCAATTTCTGACAATCTTCTTTGCATTACGCAGATTGCCTCGATGTCTGTAAGCAATTGTTATTATAACAGACTGCCTCTCTGTCGGTATTTACTTAAGTGCGCCTAATTTGTAAAGTGCCTACGTCAATGTATTTTCTTGGAAAAGCATGCAGATACTGCTCCTCTAAAGAGAAAGCAGTATCAATTACAAGGCTACGATGTCGAGTCCTCCCACTAAACTTTAACCCTTGCATGTCTGGTCTGGCTCAGGCACCATTAATTATGCCTTATTTGCAATGACAATGAAAGTGAATTACTGAATGACTTCTTTTTGGCAAGCTCAATGTTTAAATAAAAAAAAGAAACCACTAGAAGAGCAAGTTCCAAAGTTGATATTGTTGCAGTAAAATTCAGGTTCTTTTGTTGTTGTAGAAAGCAACTCTCACCACTCGGCGCCCAAACCGAACCACCCAAGGTGATATTGTAACGCGGACTGAAAAAGCGAGAAAGAGGAAGAGGTAAAATGCTCTCGAGCGATGTGATTCGGCAGTGACAGTTGAGCGCTGGCATTTTCAGTGTAAATAAACCCACCCACATTCGTAACAGCTTTGGTGGAGTGGTGCTGGCTAATTCGTCGTCCTGGATCCCGCAGCAGAAGTTCTTCGGAGAAGCAGACGCTTAGCTGGCCTACCCCCGGACACCATTAGCATGAACGACGACACAGCAATCTCGTTGACGTACTACGCTGCTGCATCCGTGAGTGCCACCCACATGGCACGAGGTGGCCGTCGACCTCGACAACCAGACTACTGGGCGCCTGAACCATGGATATTCTCAGGTAAAACTGACGAAGAAGTGGATGCTTGGCTAAAACACTACGAAAGAGTGAGCCGCTACTACGAATGGGGCGCGCCGGCGAAGCTCGTGAACGTAGTATTCTTCCTTGCCGAGACCGCTTTGCTTTGCATGGTTTGAGAACCGTGAACATGTCTTCATCACTAGGGATATATTTGTTGAGGAACTGGAGGCCTGCTTTGGAGACACGCGTTCTATGAAAAAGAAAGCTGAGCAAACGCTGTCACGTAGGGCTCAGTTGCCCGGCGAAACATGCACAACCTACATTGAAGAGGTATTGAAGCTTTGCCGGATTGTCAACGCAAATATGTCTGACGAGGACAAAGTCGGTCATTTGTTGAAAGGCATCGCCGAGGACGTGTGCAATTTTCTCATAACGAAAGAGAACTTTAACACTCCTATTTTCAGGCAGCAGTACGTGTCGCGCATTCGAGGCGTTGAAGACCCGGAGAATTTTACCCAAGTTCGGGCGCTTGGACAATGTTCCCACTGTTGCAAGTATGGACGTCGCCACCTGCGAAGACATTGCCTTCCTCGTACGTCGGGTAGTTCAAGAAGAGCTCGTACGGCTTCAAGCAGGTGATGCTCACCACCAATGCTCGTTCGCCGCGTGCCCCGAACCACCTCCCTACTGGATGCGAGAGCACCACGTCGAAAACCGACCACGCACAGAAACTGCAGATTTCACCCCGCTGCTTCCGTTTTCTTCGACGGGTCACGGCCACAACCTGATGTCATCATCTCGACATGTCGCTGCAGACCTCCGGCCATCGTCAACCAGGCCTCTACCAGAAGACTAGTATGCGTCATCACGAAATATTCCTGCAGAGCACGAACTGTCTCCGCGTACTTCTGCCACCTCTTCTCCTGCTAATGTAAGCCGACAAGTACCCGTTTGCTACACATGCGGTCTACCAGGGCATATTTCATGCTTCTGTTTCAGCCGGCCGCCTGCGCCGCCACGTTTTTCGACGTACCCGGCTCGTATGCACGAAACCTGGACCGCTCACCTGGCCGACCACCGTTCCCGACAGCAATGGCCTAACGAATTTCGCAGTGAGTCCCCGCCTCCGAGCGAAGCCTGACGCCACCTCCGACACGTTCCCGCCGGTTGCCGTCTCCGCGTCGTCGATCACCTTCCCCGCATCAGGGAAACTAGCTGGTGCGGCCGAACGAGGTGCGGTAGCGGGATGGTCAGTTCCGCCTATTCCTCCTTCTGCTGTGATGTTGATGAACAAAGTGCGTGTGTATATAGACGGCGTAGACACTCTTGCTCTTGTAGACACTGGTGTTGCTATTTCAGTTATGAGTCTTCGTTTCAAGCATCGTTTCTTGGGCCACAAAGTAATCATTCGCGTGGAATCGTAAAGAAACTTTTTGTGGAGTTGGAGGCGAAGCGTTATGCCCTGTTGGCATTTGCTTAATTGTACTCACGATTGGTGGACAAAATTGCCGAGTTCAATTCCCTGTACTGGCTCGCGCAACTCATGACGTCATTTTAGGGATAGACCTCCTTAATAAATGCGGCGCTACGCTTGACTGTGGAACTGGAGAGATTCTTCTACAAAGTACATTGCCCGCTGCCATAGTTGACGATTTTCCAACTCTCCCCACCGATGCGCTTTCGTTGTCTGAAGATGTAACGATCCCTGGTCGAGCAGCAATGTTTGTTCCCGTATGCTCATCTCACGTCCGCTCAGGACCCTGCACTGCACTTGTCGAGCCCGATCATACAAACGCGGTGATTGACTTGCTGATCGCTTGAAGATGAAGCAGAAACGCTGGACAAATTCTAGTAGGCTGAGAAAAACTTGTATTTACAGATCGTACAGAAGTTACATAAGTACGGACATCAAAGTTACAAAAAAAAACACTTTGGACATGAACCGTCATCTGTAGGGCGACCCTACGAGATTTAGCAGAGCCGACGGTGCCTAACACCTTAAGCCCGGTTCAGAACGCCTGGTAGAACTCCAAGGCCTTTTCTTATTCCCTCGGTGCTCCGAACTTAAAACAGTCAGCTAATCATCACCCATTTGTCCTCTGATAAGACCGTGCAATCAAAAACCCACCACAAGGACGCCATCTTCGTGCACGTGAAGGCTCATGCCTTTTCTCCTAATACAACCAAAATATAAATAAAACAAAACTATAAAAAGTTATGGAGGCAAGGGCCAGCTCAGCGATGCACAATTATTTAGAACTACATGTACTGGCGCTAGCGGCCATAGAACGGCTACCCTGTAACACGTCAACTTCTTGACGACGGAGCAATAGTCCACCTGACCCCTGTGCGCAGTAAGAACCTCTCGCTGACCGCACGTGGTTCTACTTACCAGCTCATTTGCAAGGATTAACGCGGAAGCCATCGAAGACATGCCAATGTGACAATACGCACCAAATCGCCGGCCGGGCTCCCGATTGCCGCGGCGTCGGCCACGCTTTCACGTGTCGTAATCCCTCCCACTTCCGAGAGCCACCAGAAACTGAACCGATGCTCCATCGTCGCCCACCTGGCAGTTGGTTCCTTTTTCCTTGAGTTAACAGCAACTCAAAATGCTCGGTAGTACGTCTGAGGCATTGCAGCACTTCGTGGTGTGCCATGCGGGCGCCGCAGTGTCTGTGCGGTCAGGGCTAATCCGGTCGGACACGGTTCCACCGCAGAACACCTGGTTTGACTGAGTGTCATTAAAGCAATACTGCGAGCCGGAACAACTACAGCGCAACGTCTTACATGCCTCCCCAAGCTTACCGCACAAAGTAAAAGTAAACAAAAAATGGCAGCATATCCACGGAGTGAATGATGGATAGTGGGGCGAAGCATCCGTCTGTCCATTCATTCTTGCTTCCGTCCATCCATGCGTGCATCTGTGTGGCCACCTGTGCGTGCATCTGTTCATGCGTCCGCACGTTAATCTGTGCGTCCGTCCCTGTTTTCGTTCATACATGCGCTCCTGCGTCAGTCCACGCGTCCGTGCAGCCATCCATGCGTCCATCCATCCATCTGTATGTGTGTCCGCTCGTCCACCTATTCAACACTCCAAGTACCACCATCTCGCATCTTTTTATCATATATTCCCCATATAGAAGCACCGCTATCCAGCGGACATTCCAAGGACTGAACGAGAGGAGGCACACTGTCACACCGGTCCCGTTAATTAGGGAGGCGATCGCCGGGCTAATTCCAAGGGCCGAAGTATTGGCCCCCGAACCACACCACGAAAGCGTGGACAATTTAGAAGTGGTCCTTTTTGGCGCGCCAGCGGACGCCGGCTGTGGCCCAAAGAACAAGTCAGAGCCGAGAGTTGATAAACAAACAAATTATATTCTCAATAATGGCAGATCGAAAACAATGCACAAAAATGCACACTCCACAATAGTTGCATACAATATGTCACCAATCAAACCAATCAAACAACGTACTACACAGTACAATCAGCCACACTCAAAACAACGGACACAGACAACAATACACACTACAATGCAGTCGCATGCATTGAACAACCAAGACACTTAAAGACTAAAGAGATAGAAAACCTATCCAGTCCAAAGTTCTTGGAACAAAAGTCTGGATGATACTCTTCCGAGAATCACTCACTCAAAGTCCAGCGTTGTTGTCGTTCCGCGCCCTCGAAGTTTCTCTTCCAGGAAACCTCACGTCTTCAATTGGCCACTCTCCAAGCTCCAAACTTCTTCGCCCGAACACGTCGGCTTCACACACGCAGCTGTCGCCACGCGTCTTCGCTCTCTAGCGGTAAAAACACACTCTTGCCTGTGGCTCGAGTCGTCACCCCTCAGGTGGAAATCATCCTCTTCTCCTGCTTTGTCTCTACAGACAAAACCTTCGCCGACAACACGGCGGAATCCCTACGCGCTCTGGCGTTAACTTCCGTCTTCTCCTGATCTCTCATCTCGGCTGCTCGGTTAAATACCTCGCGCGCGACATTCTAGAAGGTTCTCGTCATTTCGTCGGCGCGATACGCAGCGAAGGCTGGGAAGAGGGCGAGACGGTTGGAATGCCCTCCACGGCCGATGACTCAAATCGGTATGACCACGCCCCTTTCGTTCTAGAACTTTCGCAGGCTATCTCGGCCGCCGATGTGGGGTGAGGAGGTTCGTCGGCGAAGCCACGCTTCCAAGGGGAGAGCGCGCGCCCGGGGAGCCTTGGATGTTTGTTCTTCTTTTTTTCTCTTTTGACCTCCCGGCGTCTCTTCCGCGCGTTACCGCAAGAATTTGGCGGCGCGTCCATTTTTAGCGCTCGTTCTGTGACACTGCCCTCCACTTTAAGAATATTATCTCATAATATTCAGAACCACACAAACGAGCGCGAACAGTCCCCACACACTCAAAGACTGTAACATAGTCCGTCGCTCATGACACGTCACATTCGCAATAGTTCACTCAATACAATTGTACATTGTAATTCAATTACACAACACATGAAATATAACCACAGGCACATGAGTACAACACTCCACCACACATTCCCAATAATACAAATATACAAAGTTCTCTCATTACAACAATTATACAACACTATACATCACATCACAGCACAAACACTTCGACACTTGTGACACAGGATAACACAACATTAACACAACATATGGCACTCAGCACTGCCAAACACATTCTGATTCGACCTCAGCGCCTATACTGTGTATTTCGAGCTGCGCTTGCGTCCTTTCTTGCGGTGCTCGCTCGATCTCTTCTTGTTTTTCCTTGTTCTTTTTCGGCGAGCCTTTTCCAACGACGGTATCTGAGGCAGCGTCTCAGCCATCGTTGTCACTTCCGACCCTGCTAACGGGTCATGACGTTCGACGGGTCCGGTCTGTTTATTTACCAGCTTGTTCATGTCTCTACATTTGGCCTGGCTGGCCGACTCCGTCTCCTTTACACTGTCGGTCGGTTGGGGTCGTGCCGACGTACGTCCAGCTGCCCAGCGCGTGAACTCATTCAACACGATCGTCTTCTCATTCGCTGTCTCTTGCGCCGCGGCTTCACCTTGGGCTCTAGTGAGATCTGTCATGGGATGCTCCTCCACTGTATCTCGCGGTCGCTGGGTTGGCGAGGGCTCTATCTTAGGGTCTTCTCCCAAACATTCCGGATCATTCGGTCCTCGCGCCCCGGCGATGTTTCCGATGACAAGGTCGTAAAGGGGGGTCGTCATGCATAAAGCAGTAACCTTCCCGCTGAAGTACGGGGTTTCCACCTCAATCTCTGCTTCGGGAAGCATCCGAACTGTACGGTCAATTAAGCAAACTGGTTTCGTTTTGCCTGTTAACTCACTTTCCCGTACCAAATTTTTTCCGCACGATAACAGTGGAACTGCCGGTATCTCTTAACACCGTAACCTTTTTGCCCGCAACTTTTCCAGGCAGCGTTGGCATTCCCTTCGTGACACCGGTTGGCTGTTTTGACATTACAGCACCCACAATAGGAATTTTCTCCCCATTTTTCAACTCTACGAATCCATCAGTGACGGCATTACTATCGGACTTTGGTGCCGCTTGCACACAGGATACCTGGTGAGTTTGACTCGCTCCGTTTTGACATGCGTCTGCTTTGTGGCCAGTCTGACCACACTTAAAACATTTTACTGCCGTAGGGCTCGTAAAGATCGTTCGACAGTTTTTCGCGCGATGACCCACACGGTTGCACAGAAAACATCGCGGAATGCCCTCTGGTGCACGCTTCTTTTCTTCGGGAGCCAATTTCTTCGAATCATCGGGACAATCCTTCTTGACCTTGGCCAAATTAGTTCCACCTTGTGCTTCCAAGAATTGATCAGCCAATTCAAGCATGTCTTCAAGTGACTCAGCCTTCCTCTCTTTCAAGTACAGCGACAGACTTGGGTGGCAACTAGTAAGAAACTGTTCTCTAATTAGGAGCTCTCTAAGTTCATCGTACTCCTGCGCTGTCCCTGAAAGTTCAATCCATCTGTCGAAATAATGGCTAAATCGGGCGGCGTACTGTGTAGCCGTCTCACCATCAGCTGGCTTTCCTGTCCGAAATCTGTCCCGGAATCCTTCTACAGTAAATCTAAATCGCTTCAGCAAAGCAGCTTTCACCTTTGCATAGTTGGCTGCATCGGTCGGCGTCAGCCTACCGTACACACTGAGCGCTTCACCACTCAAGCAAGTACTCAAAGCAGTTGCCCATTGATATTCCGGCCAATTCTGGCTCCTTGCAATCGTCTCAAATCTGTGAAGGTACGCGTCAAGATCGTCCTTCCTTTCATCAAACGCCACGAGCAGCTTGCTTGGGTTCAAGCGGAAGCCATGTTCCTCCCATTCGCTGGTTTCAACTCTAGCTTGGACCGGAGTTTCACTTCGCTGTTGCAAACGGAGCCGCTCGAGTTCCATCTCGTGCTGCCGCTGCCGTTCCCTGTCAGCCATCTCCGCTTCTCCTTCTTCTCTCGCCCTTTCAGCTGCCAACTTTTCTCTCTCCAGCTCCAACTTCAATTGCTGCTCTCCTTCTTCTCTCAACTGTCGCTCCTTTGCCTCTCTTTCTTCTTTCGCCATTTCAGCTGCCAACCTCTCTCGTTCCAACTCAGCTGCTTTTTCTTCCTTGGCTCTCTCAGCTGCCAACCTCTCTCGTTCCAACTCAGCTGCTTTTTCTTCCTTGGCTCTCTCAGCTGCCAACCTCTCTCGTTCCAACTCAGCTTCTTTTTCCGCTTTGGCTCTTTCGACCGCCAGCCTTTCTTTTTCCAGCTCAGCTGCCTTTTCTTCTTTGGCCCTCTCTTTTTCTTCTTTTTCCTTCTGGGTGACCCACTTCCGTAGTTCGGCGCCAGAAAGACCCATCTTCTCACCAAGGGCGACTAACTTTTCGAGATCCATGGTGTCTCGCAACTCGCAAATAAAACCTTGCCGCATGCAAAAAGTATCTGCCTAAATCAGTCTATCGGAACACTCCCCTGCACTAGTTAACGAGAACACTGAACAACCGACAAAATCGTTCCGATAGCACTATCAACAAATCGAGGCTCTTCCTCACTACTTTGGACACACTGTGCACCAAAAGGTCCTGTCGCGGACGCCAGATTAATTGTCACACCGGTCTCGTTAATTAGGGAGGCGATCGCCGGGCTAATTCCAAGGGCCGAAGTATTGACCCCCCGAACCGCACCGCGAAAGCGTGGACAATTTAGAAGTGGTCCTTTTTGGCGCGCCAGCGGACGCCGGCTGTGGCCCAAAGAACAAGTCAGAGCCGAGAGTTGATAAACAAACAAATTATATTCTCAATAATGGCAGATCGAAAACAATGCACAAAAATGCACACTCCACAATAGTTGCATACAATATGTCACCAATCAAACCAATCAAACAACGTACTACACAGTACAATCAGCCACACTCAAAACAACGGACACAGACAACAATACACACTACAATGCAGTCGCATGCATTGAACAACCAAGACACTTAAAGACTAAAGAGATAGAAAACCTATCCAGTCCAAAGTTCTTGGAACAAAAGTCTGGATGATACTCTTCCGAGAATCACTCACTCAAAGTCCAGCGTTGTTGTCGTTCCGCGCCCTCGAAGTTTCTCTTCCAGGAAACCTCGTGTCTTCAATTGGCCACTCTCCAAGCTCCAAACTTCTTCGCCCGAACACGTCGGCTTCACACACGCAGCTGTCGCCACGCGTCTTCGCTCTCTAGCGGTAAACACACACTCTTGCCTGTGGCTCGAGTCGTCACCCCTCAGGTGTAAATTATCCTCTTCTCCTGCTTTGTCTCTACGGACAAAACCTTCGCCGACAACACGGCGGAATCCCTACGCGCGCTCTGGCGTTAACTTCCGTCTTCTCCTGATCTCTCATCTCGGCTGCTCGGTTAAATACCTTGCGCGCGACATTCCAGAAGGTTCTCGTCATTTCGTCGGCGCGATACGCAGCGAAGGCTGGGAAGAGGGCGAGACGGTTGGAATGGCCTCCGCGGCCGATGACTCAACTTGGTATGACCACGCCCCTTTCGTTCTAGAACTTTCGCGGGCTATCTCGGCCGCCGATGTGGGGTGAGGAGGTTCGTCGGCGAAGCCACGCTTCCAAGGGGAGAGCGCGTGCCCGGGGGAGCCTTGGATGTTTGTTCTTTTTTTTTCTTTTGACCTCCCGGCGTCTCTTCCGCGGGTTACCGCAAGAATTTGGCGGCGCGCCCATTTTTAGCGCTCGTTCTGTGACACACACGCACACTTTCTTATGGCTTGCACTTCGTGTCTACTTCCCACCTTTAACCACCTCGAGTTCATAGTATATACTAGTGCACTGTATTCATGGGACTACGGCCCAACGCTTGCTAAACCTTTCTACAACTTAGGAGGTTACACCCAGCGAGTATAACATAGCAACCCTTTCTTGTCTTCTGTGCGTTGTTGAACAATAAAAAATTCGCAGCCTACGCGTTAAATAAAAGCCGAATTCTCCCGTCTTTCATTCCCCTTAAGCAGCCATTGGCATGTACATTGAGCACTACCTTTTATTGTTCAACAACGCACAGAAGAAATCTCTCACTGGCACGACCTTGGAGGTCAAAATGTTATAATTGTTACACACTACTACAACGGCTACGAGGGACGAACGGGTGTCGCTATAAGAAGCTTCGCCCCTAAAACTGCCCCCCAACCACATCTTACCGCGGTCCTACAGTTTTGGTGTTACAGCTGCTACTATGGTATGGTGAGGCAAGTCGACGATGACGTGCTGGCGTTCAAAAAGATAATAGTCGCCATCTTGAATGCTGATCTATATTTCCTATTATGTATGCTATTTCTTATATAGGCATGACTTTTTTTCTACTTCCGGTCTTCTTTTTTTTCATTTCACAAGGCCACAAAAATTTAGAACCACTGTCTTTTTTTTGCATCTTAACATAAAAGGAATGACTGCGCTTCCTGACGCACTCGTAATACCGCACACATTTTTTTCTTTCTGTTTTCTTTCTTAGTAAGGCTATATGGCATATATAGCCTTACCCAGTCTATATATGCCATAACCCAAACTACTATATATAGTTAGTAGTTTGTGTTATGGTCTGCACATCTGGATAAGATGATGACGAGCTAACTGCAGCCGATTAGCACATTCTATTTTTTTTTCCTAAATTTAGCCGCGCTGAGGCTGTACTGAATCAGCAGTACTGAGAGTGGTCGGCTGTATTCACGCAATTTCAACAAATCTCCCGGTTGTGGCTCAACTCTGCCCAAAAGTAAGACATGGCATCAGATAGGCGCAATTGGCGAGACTGTTACACCAGTACGCCATGAATACTTCGAATTATGCAATTAGCGATTGTAACTAAGGCCGAGGTTTACTTGCACAGTTGATTGATTTGATTTATGGATTCATATGTCTGTGGGATTTAATGTCCCAAAACCACTATACGATTATGAGAGACGCCGTAGTGTAGGGCTCCGGAAATTTCGACCACCTCGGGTTCTTTGACGTGCACCCAAATCTTAGCACACGGGCCTAAAGCATTTTGGCGTCCATCGAAAATGCAACCACCGCAGCCGGCGTTCGATCCCGCGACCTGCGGCTCGCAGGGGAGAATTATCCAGGGTTCAAATGAACCGAGCCCTCCGGTTTCAGGCCCCCCCACTTCTCAAAGGCCAGAAAAAATGGCCAACTTATTGTTTTGTTCGAAAAAGTTTAACTCTCCTGCTGGAACAGCAGAAAAGTTGTCTGCAATGAATGCGTTTCCTTCTCCTATAGCCCTATGATAGTGAATATTGCATGAAAAAATTTAACTTTATTACATGTTAAAAAACGAACAATTTGTACATAAATAAAATATGTGTGGTCATTTTTCGAGTGAAATAGGACATCTAAAAACTCTCAATTGTCTCTGTGAAATATTAAAAAAAAGTGCCACATAGTCTTGTGTGTGAGTGCTGTTTTCATTCATGACATTCTATGCGAATCATCCAAAGATACATCACAATGCTGAGGTTCACGAATTCGCCCATAGTTGAAATAAGGAATTGACGAGGCGAAATCATATCATGGTTGTTGACATTTGATATTAACCATTGCTACCTGTATTTTATTAGTTAGCAATGAGAAGGGCAGCAACCACAATTAACTGCGTTTGTAACAGCAGGGGTAGTAGCAGTTACAAATCTCCCCGTCACTAACTGATCGCCCGCTTGTGAGACGGAGGCACCCTCTCCTGCATGGCACAGGTATCGGCCAGATATTTCACAAGCCTTTTTCACGATTTGAGGTAAACTATTGTAAATAATTCTCGATTATTTCCAGAGTTTACATTATTTTAGGCCTTGTTTATTTTGAACTAGTTTTGGTCACCGTTAGCCTCGTCTTACTCATGTATTTACAACTGCGTAACCATGCCACATAGATGGACAGGAAGCCAGGTCCCTAAAGCGCTAAGCACTAGAAAAAAATGCGTACCGTAATCACTCGAATCTAACGCGCACCTTTTTTACGGTTAAGCGGGTTCATAAATCGCATGCGCGTTAGAATCGAGTACGAACAAAAAAATTACGGTCAATCTATTGCCATCGGCAAATCCAAAATGGCCGCCCCCTACGTGCGTCGGCATGGCGCGTCGGCCATTTCTGCCTATGTGTTTCCCATGTGCGGCACTTCGTACGTGTGCTGAGGAGTTCATTATCTAGTAGTGCATTAGCATCGACGGCGTGGAAGGGCTGACTCCAAAAACTCGAGTGCACCACGATGCCGCTTTTAAAAGAAAAGTCATCGCGTGTGCAGAAACGGACGGAAATCGGGCCGCATCGCGGTCGTTCGGAGTTCCCGAAACGTGCGTGCGGGACCGGCGGAAACAAAAGCAGAAGATTGTCGACAGCAAAGCTTCACGCAAAGGCTTCAGCGGACCACAGCAGGGTCGGTTTCCGCAAATTAAAGAGCTGCTCGGCGAGTATGTGCTTGAGCAGCGAGCGGCACAGCGGCCCGTGACAACAGAACTGCTCCAAGTGCGGGCTATGCAATTAGTCTTAGAAAAAAGTCTAATGCGGAGCCAGTTTAAAGCGAGCAGGTGCTGGCTAACTAACTTTATGAAGAGGAAAGGCTTTTTCCTCCGAAGGGGAACATGCATATGCGAAAAGTTTTGCGGAGGAATACGATGAAAAGCTTCACAGTTTTCAGAGGTTCGTCCTAAACTTGCGGCGCAACAACGGCTACCTGCTTGGGCAAATCGGGAATGCCGATCAGACACCTCTTTACTTCGACATGCCTGGCACCACAACCGTCGAGAAGAAGGGGACGAAGCAAGTTCATGTGCTGATATCGGTCCACAGTAAAACTACAGTGACGGCAATGCTCTATTACACGTCAAATGAGCACAAGCTTCGCCCGTACCTCATATTTAAATGGAAGACGCTCACGAAAGGAGTAGTTTTTTCGAGTGGTGTGATCGTGCGGGCCAGCGAGAAAAATGGGTGCGCGTTACAATCGAGGGCGCGGTAGAATCGAGTAAATACGGTACTTTCTTAATTTTCATTTAAGCAAATAAAGGCGATCACGGTTCGCACTCACCGGCACAGAGTACAAGTAACTGCCGTACTGTCGGCAAATACATGTAAACTGCGTCGGTTATTCGTCCTAACTGCACGTTTAACCATTGGTACAAGATCCATTTAGAGCCTTGCTAGATTAAGTGCATCCAACACATGCACTGCGGCGAAGCTGACTTCCGGAAACTGTTGCAAAGGTTTGTTTCGCCAGCGCAAATATACGCCAACAATCCGGTATACAAGAGCACTAGCTTAATTCCGAAAAAAAATAACGTGACAGCGGCGGTGGCTTCAAATAACGACATTTCGGACCTGCAGTCAAAGTATATTTCAAGAAAAGCAGGATGCCAAAGACTCTGAGTTTAAAGTATCAGGTGTTCGTTTACACTGAGGCTCTAGGAAAAATGTGCGGCAGTGCCTTCCTCTTCCTGGAACCCACATGTCTACCTCTCAAAATTTTGCAGAGAAAACGCCGTATCAGATGTAAAGGTGAAGAGGAATTCAACATCTAGTAAGAGTTCAACATGCGTCACATTGGTGGATAACTTGTTTATTAATGATTGCAAAATTCACACTGACATTTCATCCGGATGTGCAAAATTAAACGTGAAGTGCAAAGCACTCATTTAATCAATGCAGCCAGTACCAAAAAAACCCGCAGAAAATGTACTTTTATTCACAGAACATGTTAAAAATAATAATAAGCATTACAACAATAGACATAGCTAGTATTTCTTCAGAGTCTTTCTGATGAGAGCCATGCGCTGAAAAAGAATTCACGGTAAAGTAAGTCAGAACAGAAAAGCCCAACTACATTTAAGGGCAGCCTAGATGCAGGATACCGAATCATCATATAAGATGAGCCATTAATAAAACTGTCTAAAAAAAAACAGTTTCTGCACTTCAATTTCTTCAATTATTTGACTACCAGCAAAGCTGTACATAACATTACAACTTTGTGACAGCCAGATGCAATGAACAGTAAGCCACTTTTGGGATGCTTATGCAACTGGAGCTCGAATGTCAAAACTAACACATGCCTTCATAAAAAGACAACCTGTTTTGAGTGGAACATGCCTTTAAACACTCAAACCTATTCTAAAAACCAACAAGTTTTACTCTGCTTTTTCATATTTCTCATTCAACTTTCTTCAAGCACCCATATCTATAATGGTCAAAAACGACCAATCGACAACAAGACTAGTGCCAATACGTATTGAAAAGCAGCCAGTGCATGCAATCACTCACCTGCTTGTGTGCTTCTGTGCTGCTTGCCTTTTTGTATGGCTGCACCTCTTCTGCACCAAAACCAGGGATCCACATGTTCCAGTTTTTCTCTGCAACAAAGTTTCAAACAAAAGTGAATTCAAGTGTGTACTATAAACCCCTTTCATCACTTGCAAGAAATTATTTTTAGCAACTGGGCTACCTGTTCTTACACTTCTTCACTCCAAGTATGACAGTGATTATTGTTTACACACTCACAAAATTCAACTCAGATTTTGATGGTTTAGTTAGCAATGATTCCTTCACGCAAAGGATAGTCATTTCAAACTCACCAAGGCTCAGCTGAACATCTTTGGCTTCCAGGACATTAGATTTACGGTGCTTGGCGATACGGCAGGATGATGTCACTACATTCTCGATGAATTCGTCGGCGATTTGCAGGAGGAGCTGCAAGCAGAACCACACGGGAAACCTCTACATTAGGAGACATGTGCGCAACAAGCACAGTGTGCCTTTCCACACTACTTCACATGCCTTGCAATGACCGTTTTCTACTTATTGAAATCACACACATCACAAGCGCAAAGCTAGGTCTAGCAAAAAGCAGACCGATGTAAAGAGAGTGTGGCATGCTATGCAAATGAAAACTTGAGCAAGTTGGGGGTGGATTCATCTTGATTTCAACAGCGCACAACACCTTCTTTTCCTTGTGCAACAGTTCTTTTCCTAGTCCTTGTCCCTCAGTGCGCTGCTAAAATCAAGGTGACCCGCTATGATGGGCAAGAGGCAAAGTCATTTTGCCATTGAGATGAAGGTTTCAGCTCTGCTGTCCACCCACAAAGTGTGGGTACGGGCTAGTTTGTATTCCATTTTGAGAAATTGAGAGTGATTATAGAGCAATTGGAACACGCAAAAGCTGTATTCTGATCAAGGTTGAACCCAAGAGCGTTTACACACTTTACTTTTGATAGACAGCTAACTACTTCATATTTTTTCCGAGTCTTTCATTTATGGTGGTCTTCACAGCAAAACTGTGGCTTTGAAACAAACTCCATCTACATACTACTACTACTACTGTTATTACAATTAATAAGGTTTTACATATATTCTAAAGTTCAAATAAGAACGAAACAGCTCATGCTATGTTATACGTCCCAATTCAAAGGCCAAGGAGCCCCAAGCAACACTGGGCTTATGAGATGTAATGAAGTCTCTTACATTAATTTTTCACAACTAATCGAAGTGTCTGAAATTTTCAACCCCGTCAAAATGTGCCAAAAAATCAAACCCACAACTTTGTGCTCGGCAGTGGAACACCGTAGCCAACTAGACATCACAGCAGCTCAATTCACATTTGATTAAATCAGAGTTAACAATTATTGACTTCATTGAAGTTGAAAGACCATAAAAATTCTGCATAGAAAGACAAAACCATGCAGAAATGTTCTGAACCCCAGAATAATTCTGCTGCAAGGAACTTGTGGTTGTTGTAGAAATATTCGAAGTGCTCGGCAAACACACGGAAACACCAACAAGATTCCCAGGCATGCGATAAAGGTGACACAGTACACTGCAGGCAGCCTACGAAGTTGTTTTCTAGATTCCGGTGATGCCGTTTAGTCGCACATTCCCACCAGGTTTGCATGCGTCGACGTGATGCATCATGCTATAATATTACATTTTGCCCCTTAAATGAGAATAGTTTTTTCTAAAACACTGAGGAAATGCAGATTCCAGTGTTTCATTTCTTTGATTATGACGCTGTACCACACACAATCACTTTTTGCTCGCTTAACCAAATAAGGAGAATTGATTACAGGACTGCAATAAAACAAATATTGCAATAAAACAAATAAAAACAGTGTCAAGGTATTAACATTCTATTTATACAATAGATAATATGACAAATAAAGGCACATGTAAATACCACCACTGTATGTGTGCATAACATAGTCTGTTTACTGCAACAATTTTTGATAGTTTGTGAAGTCAGGTTCAGTGGCAACATGTGCATACTTATTTTATAAGTAGCCACATATTGCACCTACTTACTTCATTGAGCAGGGTAGTGGAGGTGAAAATGTGCAAGTTCAATTTCAGCTCATTCAGTCCTATTTCTTACTTACTTCTTCAACATCATCATCCAGCTGCTCATTCGGGTCCACTTCTTTGACCAGGTCTTGAAGGCGCTGCTTGTTCAGAACCTAAGTAATTAATAAACCATAATTAGAGGAAATCATAACGTAAAGTTTTCTTGTGCACGGGGACTGACAGGACCCCTGCACAGCCCTTTAATCATATTTTATGAGTGATACACATTAATTGCAAGGAGACAGCCACATGGCTGCCATCTACTTCTACGACACCAAGTTGCTTGCACCTGGTGTTAACGAAGATGTCGGGGAGATCGAAGAAGCGCATTTCAGCACAACAGCAACGTGTCAGCACACCTTCATTAACAGCCAACTCGGGAAAACATCATCACAGTGAGCCAAAGCTTGTCTACTCAGTCCTGACAATGCACAGCTTGTATTCACGTTTATCTGCAACACCTAACGCCACAGTTACGCAGCTTCACGAAACGCATGCAATGTCCACTAGACAACATGTAAAATGAGGACCACAGACAAACTAACCTGAACACCATCGCCCATGTTCACATGCCTCTCGGGAAGGCTTGTGGGCACAACAGTCTTGACTAAGGTGGTAGTCATGGAAGGGGCACATGCTGCAACTGCGCCGACGCTAGAGGCGGCTACCATGTTTGACGAGGACGTTATGGGCGTCACTGTGGGCGTCACGGCAGGCACCGTAATTGTGCCAGACAAGGCTGGTGTTGGCTGGACAACAGTGTGCTGAGGGCAACAGGAAAGAAAGAAAAAACATAGAAAAAATGCACCTTTTTGCTAGAACCCTTTTGCAAAATCGTTACAACATCAAATTTGCTGTTTCCAAAGATCAGCAGTCGGTCCTAACTGTTGGGCTTTGGCTAACAAGCCAAGTACTTCGGTATCGAGGATAGCACTTAGAATCGGTAAAAAAATGGAGGCGGTAACAACTTTACTGACAGACAGCTAAACGTTCTCAACTACTTTGATCCTAACGCAATTTGATTTATCAACATGGCAGTGCTGCAAGTTAACAAAATATTTTCTAAACGTTCCACTACCTCCGTTACTGGCTCTGTTGTTAATTTTTCTAACTGCAAAGAACAAGACGGCGCGATGCACCTGATGAAATGTCTTGGTGGTGGAAACAACTCGAAGGAGAAAACTGTGCTTACGAAGAGCTATTCAATACTTACAGCTACCACAGGAGGTATGGTCACTTGTATCGGCAAAGTGACCGTCGAAGTCGCACACAGCTGGTGGTTCTCAACCGTGCCTTGACAGAGTGGCACAGTCGTGCCTTGGCACAGCGGCACCGTAGTCGTGTAGATGCTCGTCGTGGCGACTACGCTCGTAGGAATAGTGGCCATCTCTGCTGCTGTGAAACTGCGCACTACCGTCGTACACCTATGGCGTCAGCCTGGAATAATAAAACGCAGCAATTTTGGCCACGTAACTTGCACAACATTCGTGCGCGAACAAGGTATCTGTACCATATACGCGTCACTTCTTGAGAATACCGCTATACATACTTTGAACTAGTTGCAGCTTGAGGTTTCGGATACGACGTGTCCGAGAGGCCTGGCAAAAAATGGATCTAGCCCCCCTCCAAAAAAAATGTCGTTCATTCGCTAGAGCACATTGAAACGCCGCACGCAGTCGGCGCTCGCGTTCTCAACTGGTGACCCACCAATGCACGCAAGCTAGCGGCTGCCTTCGAAAAACATCCTCCTTTCCTCTATATTCAGAAAAGTTGCTCACGACATATCGCTTCACTTGTAGAGAAATTACACACAACTGCAACGCAAGATCCAAGCGACAGCAACAGGCCACCACAAACACAAACACGGCCGCTGAAAATACTCTTCAACCCAGCAACCTCCTCGCTCCCAAGAAGTTTCATGTTTTGAAATAATATTTAGCTAATCGCTTTATTACTATAAGCAACAATAAATAATTAATCAAATGTTTTAATTTTTGACGACTAATTGCAATTTGTTGTGACCACAAATTTGTCTTTTGAGGTCATGCTAGCGTACACAACTGTTTCAAGCCAGGCCAAGTCTAGCCAAGTCACTGCGTGTTATGTTTACGTTTTGAAGTAAAGCAACGCAGTCGGCGCAGTTTTTGTTCATATGGACATAGGGAGATCGTGTGAAACATGACAGCGTCGAGAATCGTATGAAGTCATAGTAGAGCGTCTCAACGTGCCGACAAATTGTTACTGACGCTTTTCGAGATGGAAGGATCTAACAAGAAAGGCACGTTCGGGAAGGTGTCCTTAGGAGCAAGTGTGTCCTCGGTAAGTAATTTCACTGACATCTCGAAGACGATGTGTGGCTAACATTTCTTTATTCAAACATTCCAGCTTATTGATCTAAAGGCGGAACTACTCAGGAAAAGGGAAGCTGTAAAGGTGCAAAAGCTAAAACAGTTTCATCCTGAAGACGGGTATGTCAAACAGAAGGTGAGCACCAAACTAGTAGTAGCATTTGCGCGCGTATCGCGCGACGTGTAGTGGATGCTAACAAATGGGTTTACTATAGGAGTGCTTATGAAGGCTTACTTATACAGCTTATTCTTGGAAGCGACTCCGGTGCTGCTACGAAGAAGGAACCGCCGAAAAAGGCGCCCGCGGCTCCGGACATTGCAGAAGAGGACGCAGATCTGAAGAGATCAAGGTAATCGCTGTTCATTTGAGCGCTCCCTTTGAAGGCGAACTTTGATTACGTAACTGCTCATCCAATTTAGAGATTGCTGTACGGCCACAGCTATTGTACAAGCTTGTGCAGTGAAATATAAACTGACCTGTTTTTACATCACATACAAAATAGTCTCTATTTCATCTAGTGTAGGTGCGGTCCAATCATTTAATTTGGGAAATCAGGGTTAAAAATGTTATGTCATGAATCCTTTGAGGCGAATTGTTGATATAACGAATCAACTCCATTGCAGCAAAGGTGTCAGAAAAGAAAGCAAAGCTTTGTTTTTATTTATTGTGTATGCTGTCTTTTCAGTACAGTAAGTTGTATTATTATACATCCTATGTGTGAAGAAAAAACTTGCAGAAACAAAAAAGGCAAGGATATTTAACCAGCATTTAACATAATGCATGTCAAGTAATTGATTACTTGTAATCATTTGCATATTTTGTAGGTATGTAATATAATCGTTAATCTTTTTGGACCTGTAATGCTCCGGTAAATCAATTACATCTTTTGTAATTGGTCACTGGTAATCACATAATTTAGTTCCCAACGTGGGGTCCCTACGGAGCCTACTTTTACCACTTTTCGACAGCTTCATCAGAGTGCCAGGCACAGTGAAGCTTTGACACTTTATAGAGGACATGCATACAAGCCCCAAAGCATTGCGCAATTACCAGCTGATCTGCAAGGTGTTCCTATGTCACGATGGCACCCTTCCCTTTGAGAGTGTTCAGTGTAGCATAATATTACAAAAGCCACAACAAGCTTTCCCATATTTCTCTATATTATGCAAGCCACAGTAGTTTGTTTTAGTTGAAGTAAACTTGTATGATGGCAATATTTTTTGAAGAAAAGTAGCTCAGATGAAATATATTACATTTTGGTAATTGCTTAGTTACTTTCCTGGTGCTGTAATTTACTACTGTAATCAATTACAGTTTTAAAGAAGTAATTTTAATTGGTTACTTACTTTCTGCAATTTCTACGAGTCTGTATAAAACACATGAAGCTTACACTTAAATGCACCAGTCCACACATGCACTGGCGAAGGCTTGATATATTGCATGCATGTTCTATATTATTACTTAATATTCGTGCTTTCTTTTCTGGTATGTTATAAAAGTAAAATATAGAACACTGCCTATGCCACGTCTGACATGTCATGTTGTTTGCCACTTCATTTTTCAGGGCTGCATTACAACGGAAAGCTAAACTTTATGAGAAGCTCAGCTCTGGCAAAGTGATTCCAGGTGTGGCTTCTTATCAAGTCTTCCCGTGTTCTCTGCTGACATCTGAATGCCCTTCTCCCCCCTTCATAATTTTTTGGCACCAATTGTAGAGGGTGTAAGCTGTCAAGACGACAACATCAAATGTTACGTTGGTTAACAGAATGCTACCATTGAAACAAGTGTTTACTTTGCCAAGTTTTCTTATGGTGGTGCCACTGTGTGGTATTCGTGCCACTTTGATGATAAGCGTCGTGTTACAGGTCATATTGCACACAACATATGTTACACATGTGCACACACACACACACACTAAGACAGAAAACCTCTCAACATAAGATCTTGGCTCTGCCTCTTCCTTAAATGCCTCAAATCAAAACTTTGTTTTTGATGTCACATTGTGTTTTAAAAAGATTGATTAAAAAGATTGATACATGACTGTGTCAAAGCTCCATTTTCAATAACTTAGCAAGTTTGGAGGCTCTATTGTTGTCCTAAATGCATCAATTTTGTTAGGGACTGGACAAAGGGCATTTTCTCACCTTATATATCTGGTCCTATTGTACCACCAGGAGATGAAGAAGCAAGCCAGTATGTTGTGAACTTCCAGAGAAAGGCGATGGACGCAGCGGTCGAAGAGAGGGAGCGGCGAGAGACGCCCACTGTGCCCACAAAGGAAGAGGCTGCGGTGTACAGTAAGGACAATCTCGACGCAGATGATAATGTGCCAAGTGCAGACCATGAGGCCTTGGACAAGAGCCTTGCGGGTACAGAAGAAGAATGGTATGTGCCAGAGATCGCTGGTTATGAAGCCACCTCAATAAGCTCTTTGCTTTAACCAAATTTTAATTGAATGATTTATTACCATGAACACATATTGTTACGATTAGTTTCCGAGATTGAATATACCTTCTCTGACCCGAGATGAGTTCAATTTCATTTCGTAGTTTCTCTTTGTTTAGTCAGATCGACACTTTGTAGAGGGCAGCATTTGTGTTGGAACTGCATCCTTCCTTTTTCCATTCTATTCTTCTAGTTTTTACATTATATGGTTTTGTAGTATTTGTGGATTGGTTTCGCCAGTCAGTACAACTGCAAAATTAGCCAGTTCCTGCAGAACTTATTTGCACTATTTTGTGTCCGTGCACTTGCATCATTGATAATTCACCCTTGTGCTGCCACTTGCTAGATTCCTGGTTAGCTCGATTGGTAGAGCCGAACAGGCATTGGTCCCAGGTTCAATCCCTGGACCAGGACAGATTTTCCAGAAACTATGAAGCTTTTTTGCTGAGAAATCCGTATGAATTTCCATGTGGCTTCATGCTTCAAATTAACGGTTGGCAATTTACCTTTCTTTTGCATGTGCTGGGTGCTTTTGTTCCGAGTCATGTATAAACCAATAAAAATTGGTTAGTTTGCATCATGGGGAGTATTAGTGGTGGAATGAATGCAAGTTGGCAAGTATGAACAAATTCATTAAAAGAAGATTGTGCGGTAGTTCTACAAGCGATTAATTTGCACTGGTTTCTTGACGGCCCTTGGCCACATCACTTTCAGTTGCAGGCAAGCAAAACTTTCGTGAAAATGATACTGTACCAGATCTTGGGTTTCAATTGTGCTACATGCAGGAAGACGTGCCATTAAAATTTAGCGCGGCAACGGAGGTATGCGCCTGCCTTTTTTGTAGCTAACTGATTGTAGCACCATTATGTTGGTGTTTATAGTGATGATTTTAAAGTGGAAGTGATTGCTAAACTCTGAGTCCCTGTTAGGCCTGCATTGCACTAGACTTATGCGCATCATATTTCCATTTAGGGTGGACTACACCGATGCTCTCGGAAGATCCCGGAGATGCATGCGAAAAGACCTGCCTGCTCTCATTGACAGTGACAAGGAACTTACAGGAAAGGCTGGGTAAGGTTACTGCTACGTATATTGAACACTGGTGGCTGGCTGGGGTTTACAAACACATTCAGCTAATTCGCATGTGTATTTTTTAACCAAAAATTATTATGCCTCAGGGCAGACTTTCAAGAATAAAAAACAAATACACAGAAGGCCTTGCATTGTGAATACACCTCTCATACCTTACTGCGAAAGTTTTTTTTTGTTGTTGTTAATTGGTCCTATGTTTGATTGATATGTGGGGTTAAACGTCCCAAAACCACCATATGATTATGAGAGACGCCGTAGTGGAGGGCTCCAGAAATTTGGACCACCTGGGGTTCTTTAACGTGCACCCAAATCTGAGCACACGGGCCTACAGCATTTTGGCCTCCATCGAAAATGCAGCCCCCGCAGCCGGGATTCGATCCCGCTACCTGCGGGTCAGCAGCCGAGTACCTTAGCTACTAGACCACCGCAGCAGGGCATTGGTCCTATGTTTCGACTAGGTTTTGTTATTGCACAATAATGAAAAAATAGTGTGAAATAGGCAATAATTAGCTCTCTCTCTTTCTTGTTCATGTCTGTGGCAGTATTTTACGCCAACATATCCTAGCTAGAAGTCTGTAGCATAGATGTTAATAAAAGAAATAAATAGCAAGTCTGTGCAAATCCAAGGAACTAGGCTGTTATAGTCATGTAGCCACTTACGAGCCACGGATAGCTTAGCGATATTCTTGATAAGCAAGACCTGATATCCTGAATTTTGCAGGTACTGAGGTGCAAGAAACATTAACAGTTCTAATTAATGTAGGCAGAATAGAGTAAAGATTGGGCTTTATAGAAGCAGATTACAAAAGCAGGTTTAAAGCAGACGGCATATTTGCTGCAAGAAGTAGCACTCAGTTTTTATAAAGTTCAAGGCCTTCTAGTGCTGGAATGAACACAAATCAACAATAGTAATATGGGGCAATATTTTGCATTTCATGTCAATTGTGGTGGTAGTACGCCTTTTAAAATGCACAACATTTGTCCTTGTACACAAACATTGTGATTGAAAGGACTATTATTCTGCACCAGTTGAAATTTAGTGTATGTATTTTATTTGTATTTACTATAACAGATGTTCATGCAAACATAAATGCTTTTGCTGTGTTAGACAAGGGATACCGATATTCTCTGGTTATACTTTTGTACCTTTCAGTGTTGTCGAAGCAGACATTCCTGAACGCACGGCACAGTTCCTGGCGCATGAACGCACACGCGAGCAGCTAAGACAGCAGTGGCAAGATCAAGAAGCCGAGAATGCGTACAAAGAGTCGTTGCACTATGGCGACGTGCGCTTCCAAGGTTCGTGTCTCACTTTATGCAGAATCTCAGCGATTGACCTCATGTGAAAGAATTTATGCTGCGTAAAGCTGTATCATTTTCTTGATATCTATCAAGCACTGAGCAGATGGGTACTACACATTTTGAAAGGACCCGTGAATTTGTCATCATAATCTGTGCTAGGTGGATGAAAAGGCCAGTTACATGCAGTGACACAGCAGTCATTACGAAGTTACTTTCCTGATGATCATGGTGATTACAAAAATATGGAACCAAATGTTTAAATACAATCTATTTGTGGGATTTCTAATGAAAAAAAAATGTAATAACAATGAAAAAGTAGAGACAAGAGTACAAATATCTTTTACCTTTTTTTTGCATGTTTGGCAGTGGAACCATCATGGTGGTCTAGTGATTATGGCTCTTGACTGCTGATCCGAAGGTCACAAGACCAAATCATGGTCACATTTTTATGGAGGTGAAATTCTAGAAGCCCATAGACTTAGATTTAGGTGTATGTTGAAGAACGCTAGATTGTCAAAATTTTCTGTGCCCTTTACAGTGATGTCCCTCATAATAATGTCGTGCCTTTGGGTCACAAAACCCCCACAATCATTAGTTTGGCAGAGGCCAGTGGATAAATACCGAGTCAACCAACAATTCTTATGTATTCTTTTTGTAAGTTCAATGGACATTTTTATGTGTTGTGTTTCTTTAATTCAGAGGCCAGAGAGCATGGTGTTGGCTTCTATGACCTTTCTGGTGATTCTGTGGAGCGCCAGAAACAATTGGAGCTGCTGAACAAGCTCAGAGAACAAGTCAGTATTTTTGCAACTTCATTTTTTTTTTCTATTTCTTAAAAGGGACACTAAAGGCAACTATTAAGTCGATGTTGATTGTTGAAATAGTGGTCCAGAAACCTCATAGTGTTACTTTCATGCCAAGGAAGGGCTCATTTTGAAATAAAATCACGTTTTAGTGCTCCGCATTGGATTAGTGCACTTCAAAGTACCCGCCTCAAGAAGCGGAACGTATTGCGTCGCTGTTGCCGTGCACAACGTTGCCCGGCTTTACTGCATGACCGCCGACACTAGTAGCAGCAGAACGAAAGCACTGGGAGCCACAGCAGGAGCAACGGCCATCGATCAATTTCCTGCCATTGGCTCCGAGATGGCAGACGTGTTTTGATTCAACTGCGCCCTGCTAGATTGCACAGTCTGTCAAGTTTAACCACGCGAAAAATGAATTTTTCAACCACTCGCGCCATTACTCATAATAACATCCGGTGGTTCTATTTTCCATGAATCAAACAAACAAACAAGCAGCATTTTATTGCGTTTCGATGCACTAAAGGTTCTTTATTTAGTGCAGCTAGATTGATTACTAGTGATTAATTGTAGGCAGTTAGTCTGCTGTCAAGATCATTTTAAAAATTCCGTACTGTAGCGCTTGTATTCTTGTGCATTTGCCTTAATTTCTGAATAAGTAGGACACAGCTGTCGATAATATTGTAGTTTTAGATGTCATACATTGAGCTTTCACTCTGACATAAATTCTGATTTGACTTTAGTTTCCCTTCAATTTTTTAGCCTCTATTGTTCTTTCCTTTTTCTCTTGTGTTAATAATAGAAAACAAATGTTTCACAGTGCATCAGCTATGGGTTTATTTGAAGAAAAAACTTCAAATGAATGCCTTTGTGTATGCGATAACTTAACATTACAGATTATTGTTGTGGTGTGTAAGTGTGGTTTATTAACTTGATAGCATACATAATATAATTGTAAAAAAACAGTCTGGAACATTATGCGCCTTTTATTGTTGCTGTGTAATGACTCATGACGTTGCAGTCAAGCTACTTGCCTGCATCTTCTTTTGAGCAGCGTCCATATTTCCAGAAGTCTGTTTTTCTTACTGCCAGAGGTATTGATGTTATATTTCAGACTGAGAGACAGAAGGAGATATCGAAGAGAATGAAAGAGAAGAGAAAGGCCATGCTTGAAGCACGCTTGGCTAGGATTCGTCAGAAAAAGAACATACCAGACAACAAGCAGGAAGAAGAAGATAAAGGTATGTAGGGCCTCATGTTCATATTTTATAAGAAAAGTACTGCTTTGCCTAAAAGGGGTTGTATAAATAAGCACAAAGAGAATTTTAATTCAAATATGGCTCAACGTGGTATTCTCTTTGGGTAGTGTGTCTGGCATTGGAAAATTTAACTTTTTTTTGCAGGTCACGTGTTTCCAAAACTATTTACACACCAGATACTGCAACTAAGCACAGGATTACGAGCTTAAGATGTGAATTTTTGCAAATGTGGCATAACAAATATGGCGTGTTGCAAGTCAAGTCGGCTAGATCTGATGCAAAAGTTCGGTGTGGGAACTAATATGAACATGCCTACTAGCTGCTATACAAAACCGTTACCCTTGTTTCTGTATTGTACAGTAATGTACAAATGACAAAAGGAAAGTTCTTGAACAGTGGAGATGCCTGCGACGTGAGCCGAAGAGCTGGTCCCCGGCCCTCTCCCATTCTCTCTTCCTTCGCTCTCCCAAACAGTGGCGGCTGCGAGCGCTCGCTGTGGCGGCCACTTTAAACCTTGCAGCCTCTGAGATGAAAGCAATGTCTACTGCCGTCTCGGAGACAACACGGTCATGTCTCTATGATGGCGTAACTTCCGAATCCAGCGGAAGTAGTAGTGTCGGCTGCAAGCGCTCCTTGCGGGGAAAGCACCGAACTACGAGGAACCTCGCGTCCCCATGGGAAAGCGTGCGGTGTCGCAGGCATTTTTCCAGAGGAGGGCTTCCCTGCGCGCATCTCTGCTGCCAAATGTGCTAATACTCGACAACTAATAATGTACTTGAACTACTCGTAGCCCTTGATCTTCGTTGATACTTGTGAAGCGTTACTCAATAACGAAAGTCTGAGGCATCACTTTACTGGTAATCATTGCTGTTGCAGCACCTCTAAAAATGACACCCTGCAAGTGTTTGCAGTGGAAGTAGTTCAGGCTGCTGCACACATTTGCAAGCCCAGCCTAATACTCTACTGATACACTCAGCATTGCTGCGAGAGTGAAATGAAGTCAAAACTTTCAGCGGCATATAAATGTGCCTCCTTGAAGACTTTACAGAAGCCGGTTTTTTCTACAACTCTTTTGCAACTTCCTAACAGTGCTGAATCGTATCACAGTGGCCATTAATACCTATTCTTTTTCCTAGTTCACTGCTGGTTTAGAAATTCCACAAGCAGCATTTTTTTTCTCCCTGTTGACCCATCTCGGTTGCCTGCCTAACACAGATTCATCAGAAGATGAAACTGAACAAGTGGACGCCAACAGCAGTGTGCCTGACCAGCCGAAAATTGCTGGTGATTCCAACACCCTGGAAGTTCCTGAAATGAGGCCGTGGGATGAAGGAAAGAATCTGGCGGACATGGTGAACGATCCACTCTTCCGAAAGAAGAAATGTGAGTTTGTACTACGTTGCATAAACTTCAAACCAGGGCCAGCTGCAAAAATATGACACTTTGTCTCAAGTGGTTATGAATGTTATACACTACTGAAGAAAATTTGATAAAAAAAAAATACAGGATTAATTCAATTATTTTTTTCTGTTACCAATGTAACTGCGTCAGGTGAAGTGAGGTTATCTATAAGACACCATAGATTTCAGAAAATGGCTTTTTGTATATGCCGTACAGATTTTCATTGTTTCTGGTTGCGGTAAAATTAAGTGTTAATGGTGATGTTTCTTTACTTGCAATATCGAAAAGCATCTATTCTTGCTAGATTTTCATCGTGCATCGTCAAATATTGCATAGAGAGCGAGATGGAATAGCAAAGATGAGAGGCCTATCATCTAAGTATGTGGTTTGCTAACCTGCAATGAGTTTAAATATAAAACAAAAAAGAAACACACAGTAGGTTGTACAGCAGTATATAGCCTAAACATGCCAGTGAAGCTAGCACTCTTTTAAAAACTGCAGTAGCTGAGGAGCACTTCTCTTGGTTTATTGCTCATGAATATGTAAGACAGACATGTGCTCTCGGTTTTTCTGTGTAATTATTGATGCGTTAAATACATGTGAATGTCCAGCTCATATTGCACAGAGGTTTCCTTGCAAAGTACTGAGATAACCAAATGAGGAGTAGATTTCGCCAAGATTGTAGCGTATACTAAAGTTTTTGCCCCACTAGAACCAGCGAGATGAAAATTTATGTGCATACACCACATGAAAATACTAGTAACTTGCAGCTAAGGTCTAGTGCAACATTACTATGTACACGTGCACACTCTAATCAGAGGTTCACCGCAATGTTGCAATGCATACACACTTTTCTCCTGGAATAAAACTCGACAGTGAAACTTAAAACTTAAACCCGCCTTTATATGCTTTTAATACAGGCATGTCATATTGCTACGAATCTGACCACAAAAGATGTTGCAGGCTCTCAAGTGAAACTCTAAGCTGAAATTATGTCACACGAACTTCACATTGTGGAAGCAGAGGTGTTCACTTTAGTTAGGCAGCATGTTGCATTTTGTGAATATAGTACAGTGAAGTTACTAATAATTATAATAATGACCTCAGTAATAATAAGCTGCACTGACTTTACTTTCACCATTGACAATGTTCTATGCCATAAATGGGAAAACAATTAAGCGTACCATAACAGCAGACAGTCCGTTTTGTACACCACTGTAGGAAAAAGGCATAGATGGATTGTTCTGCTATACAGGGCTCACTGGAGCATACATCGTCTTAGTCATCTACGTTGAGCAGGCCGCAATATGTATTCTGACAGAAGCAACACATATCAGCTAGCACTTCTGGTGATAAGCTTTGGTACTTCTGATCCTGGTTTAAGGCATGTATGGTTCATTTCCAGTGTCGCAGGAGGACTGGGTGGAGCTTCAGAGGCAAGAAAGGCCGACGGAGTTTGCCCCTCCATCTGCATACCGCCCGGCTCCTGGTCCCAAAAGGCCAAAGTACTCCAACTTCACTAAGGGGCAGACGCAGTTTGGAGCCAATATGGACACCAGTGATTTTCAAGAAACCGAGCAGGCCTCACAACCAAGGCACCTGCAGAGCTCTGCCTTCGAAGACATGATCGCACAGAGGCTAGCCGAAGCACGCAGGGCAAGCGAACAGCAGTCACCGTGGGGTGGCCCCTTTTGAGATTGTCAGTAAACGATGTGACTTTTGTCCGTTCACTTGTGCGAGCTCGTCGCAGTTTAACAAGGCACTGTGTATGAGTTCCTAATACAAAAATGGAGATCTTAAGTGAGGGAAGACTAGGTTTAAATGTTGTAAGTTGTCTAACAGTGAGCATGTCCCATCTATCAAATAGAAAATCATGCATCAGTATTGGAGATTCTTATAGGACTTGGCACTCCGACGAAGCTCACAAGCTTTCATCCATTCATGTGCTCAGATCACAGATGTCACTTCTGCAATGCTGACTGTTCTATACAGGCTGCCGCAAGATGAGACGTATTTGCCTTCCGAGTGAGTGTTTGTACAATGAGAAAACGTGAACTTAATAAAAGCACTATTCAACTTAATATGAAGAGCATTCATATTATTGTTGGTAATAATCAACTTAATTCAAAATAAACAAATATATAATTTAATAACTTGATAATTTATACTGACTTTAGTGAAATTGACAATAAGGGACATTTCACTTCTCGATGCTTTCATCAACTATGAGTCTTGTGGCTTTCAGCGCAGCAGTTTGTTCCATCGTGTCCTCGTCGCGACTGTGTGCTGCTGGGTTGCACAGCTACACCTTCATTCCAAGCTTTTAATATCTTGCATTTCACTAGCAGCTAGTCCACACCTAGATACTTGCTATCCAGTCCATCACACTGTGGCCATCATTAGAAAAGGTAAAAGGCAAATGCAATAAATAAATGGTATTTATTTCATGAGCTGTTATTCACATACAAGCGTGTTTTACAAAACCCAACGATGCACATCCAGCAGCAAGCTTTCGTTCAGCAAAAGTAAAAAAATATTGGTCAACAACTTCCGCAACGAAACTAGCGTAGGCAACCTTTTTCTCATTTTTAATGCATGCAGCACGGTACTGAAAGGGTTAGTTTCCAGGCCCATGGAATGCACACATACTGTCACAGAGCAGACACAAGAAGTCCTTATATGGCCAGGCCAAACACAGATACAATGCAATACATGGTCTTGTTTTCCCAACGTACAGTGCAGCTTCCTGAAAAGCAACAGTAAACAACATATAACGATTCACAACAGATATGACTCGTACTATTTTAATGCTATTGCAGCAGAAACGGCGTCTCAATATCTTACTGGGAAGCAGCTAAAATTATAATTTATATAACTTCCTATTTCTTGTTTCTTTTTTACATCTGTCATTGGTTAATACAAATCTGAACACCAGTTTCATTATTATATATAGTCATAAAGCACACCACAGTGGAAGTCTTTTTGATGAACTTTCACTGCATATGTACTTTTAATGTACATCCACAAGCATTAGCATTGCTTTCGCTGGAGTGTGCCTGCCATGTTCAAGAACATACCCGAGGCCTCGGGAATGTTATCAGACGAATCACTCGCTTGATGGGACTTATAATGTATATAACAAAAAAAGAATTCTCAATGTGGTGCTGATGCCGGTCACCAAATAATTGATTCATGGTTGATCACGCAATGTTGCTAGTGTCATTTGCACGTATAAGGTAAGAACTCCATCAAGCTGCATTATACATATCCACGTGTGACCACGTGATTCTCTCTATGAAATAACAAAAGAACAATCGTTTCATCTTTTAATGCAATGAATACATACATGAATACACGAGCGAGAAATCTATTTTCAGATGGAGCCACACATGTGTGTTCATAAGAAGTACACAGTTCTCTGTTTTTAGGTGAACTGCCTTAGATGTCATTATCTATGAAGATATTACTAACCTCACAAATATAGAACCCATACACTTAAAGAAATGTGGCTCTTAAAAGACACTGCTGCATCTCATTATGAGGGTACAGCACAGGCCACAAAATTATGTCTCTGTACTACTGCACCTTCTATTTATACACTGAACAGTGTCTATTGATGTTTCGTACAAACCCATTCAAGCACACTTTAGACAGAAACAAGCTTCATAATTTTAACTTCACTTGAGTTTTGCCCAGATATTGCTCACTCGAGGTTTGACTTTTCGTCTGGCCTTGAGTGCATGGAAGAAACTTCACATGCTAGACCCCCGACAGTGTAGCCCAGTTCAGCTTCTAAATTTAGCAAGTTTTACTTTTAGTCGCTTCAACAGCAGCTCTATGTTTAGGAGTGTTAGTCACTTTTCTTTTTATATAAGCAAGTAAATGAATCTTATGAAATTCCTTAAGGGACACTGGCTAAGATCAAATGTCATGGCTCTATCTTATCACAAAGAGGTTACATATGCCTACAGTATGTTACTGCTTGCGAAGGCAAATCAAAGCACTCGCTTATGATCCATCTGAGTACATCAAAACTGCTTTTTTCAGAAAAAAAAAAACGCAACTTCAAGATTTAGTGCCATTTTAGAAGATCAGGTGTCCCCCTATCTTTTTCACATATGGACCATTAGCTCATCACCGCAGGAGATAATGCAGAGATAACAGTTTGTACAATAATAAGCAAGTCATGAAAGAAACAAAATATAAAGGGCTCAAACTTCCAGCTGATTTCTAACTAAATAGTGAATGTTTTCGATCGCAACCTGATGAAATTGACCAAAATAAATTACCAACATTGCTCCCTGCCAAATGCAATGACATGTGCATGGCCTGCTGCACGTACTTTCTGACACACCCTACAAAGCGCTGCACGAAGTAAATTGGCTATCTCACCGTCAGTGGTGTTGTCCCAGTAGCAAGAGGTTGCCGTGTGAAGACCAGCACCATTCTTTTCCATAATAACGCATGTCACTAGGAAAAAAAAAAGGAAAAGAAGGCATAAAATCTATGTTGTTTTGTAAGTGCGCATAATTATCCTTGAAAATTCTGTGATCAATAAAAAAGTGCAATGCGGTGTATTCAATGTTATTATTATGCCTAGGGGCAGACTTTCGAAATAAAAAAAAAGCTAGGTTCGCATTTTGCAGCATATCCATTTTTGGTGCTCCTTGCCCATTTTCTAGTTCCTACGCCAGTAACTGTCACATCATCATTCTTTTCCTGTCGGGGCTTTTAGAAGCACATGATACTCAGACCAAAAAAAAAAAAAAAAAATTTGAACAAACTATAATTAAAGGTGAACAAGTTTCTCGGGCTAGTCTGGTAACAAGCAGTTCCTGGTACTACAGATGAAGACAAGAATCGTGGCTCGATAAACTGATGGAGAGCTGGACGCTGGTATTTAAAATGTCAAAGTATATAGGCAGATTTCATTTTAATATTCACTTGATAAACACTAACTACATGTAATGACAGATATGTCAATCAACTGGCACCCGTTGGTAATAAATTTCTCTAAGACTCATGCTTTGCTTATTCTAAACTACGCTATGGTAGCTGTGTGCGAGTACAGAACGCGTTAATAAACGTAAAGAAACCATTACCAATGTACTTGAATGGCTTGTTCATTTTTGTTAGTTGGCCCAGTATGTGCTCCACAGTCGTGTTCGTCCACTGGGGCACTTTGCTATGCTGGTAAACGTTTCCACCGATAATAGTTTCCATTGCCTGGAACATAAAACACGCATTTATCACAACCGCGAAGGTTGTCAAAACAGCTTTGGACTGAATCACAGCCGCGTGATTTTAGAAAAAAAAAAAATCACCGGTCAAGGCCAGCTGTATGCAAACAAGCTGCGGTAACTTACAGCGAGGCTTCATTGCACCCAGGCAACATTTCATAATTAAAAATGTGCTCCACCACTAATACAGCGAGTCAAACCAGTACGCAATCTCTTCGGGATATTCAGAGAACTTCACATACCTCCTTGATTATGGCGCTGACTTCATCTACTACGAATGTGCCCTGCAAAATTTTAATACGTGCCTCAGAAAAGAAATGTATCTCCGGCGCAACACGTAACCACCGATGACCACAATCAGAAACTGGGCCCGTGGCAAGCGAACCCACGCACACTTACCTCCATTGTCGAATAAATAGAGCTGGTCAGTTTGTATCAATGAGCATACGTTGCTTATATGGAGATGTGCGTCGCTTCCGCTGTGACGGTATCAATGGGAAAAATAAATAAGAACGTAATATTTGACAAATTTCTTCAAGGGAGGTCCAGCTTGTAGACCGCTGCTTTCGCGGACAAAGCCGAAATCCATAGTTGGGCTCTAGCTGGATTAAAAATTGACCGCAACTTGGCTAGTTCATGCCGTTTCGGCCTCTAGTCACGTTTGCGTAGTGTCGTAGTCGCTGCAGCGGTCTGCTTGCAGCAAAGACCTTTGATTATCACTGCCAAAAGTGTATATTAAGGACGTAGTGTCCCAGTAGACTGTTTCCGTTCAGGGTACCCACGATCGGACGGAAGAGATTGTTTTTATTAGTTTTTGATCGCTAGTCCTCTTTTTAAAGAGGGCTCTCCGGCTCCCCGAAGAGAAACTTCCCCGTACCTTACACTCTGTGACATTGATAAAAAAATGTCTCGATACGCTAGTCAATTTGTGAAGCAGCTGGGAAGCAAGGAGTTCAGAGAATACCTGTGCAGGTAAGCTGAACATTTCGTACTTTGTTAGGAGCGAGGACTAAAGTGTTTCGTGTGTTCTGCCCATGCATTCCGTGGCGCGCGCTTTCCCGATCCGTGCCATCTCGTCTGACCTTGTAGTACTGTGAGTTTCCGAACTGTTTACCTCTTATTTAGCTCGTGCGGCGCACGCTCAGTGGTATTAAGTTTATTTTCTTGTCTTTTTCCTTGCCTGCCTGCCTGCAGCATTTCTGGGGACCCGGTATGTAGTGGTTTCGGCGTCATTCATTCTGTAAGCGCGCGGCGACCCTGCCCACCTAACGCTTTTTTCCCGCCCCTCTTTACCCGTCTAGTTGCCAATTGGGGAATTCCCCTGGCTGCTATCGCTGATATCAAGAAGGACCCGAGTATTATTAGTGGCAAGATGACTACCGGTGAGTATCAAGCTAGCATAAGCAGAAACTTCGGTATTCGTTAGTATGCAGCTGCCGGTGACAATACGCGAGTTCGTAATCTTCTTACCGAACGCTTACCTAATGTTTTAAATTACGCGTGAAAATGTTTACTTGCGCATTTCTCCGGGGGGTTCTTAAAAGTTGCAGTGATGGCCCATTGATCACGCATTTCTGCTCGTAACTGTGTGCACACGACCAATAGTGCATGCTGTATCGTTTTAGATATAAATGCACCGTTTCGATGTAAGTCAACCAAGCATTGTCTGGTCGCAGTCATAAAATTTGGAAGCATGCGCGATTGGTAGTACGCTTCAGAAACTTCGAACATAATTGTCAACAATGTTGGCAACTGCCAGATTCTAGGAAAGCAAGCAAATTGTGATCTCGCACATGCGAGTTGGGGAACGGCTAAGTCTCCAGCACAGCTTTTTTTTTAATTATCCGTTTTTTTTTTTTTTTCAGCATTGTGCATATACTCCCTGCTATTTATGAGATTTGCACTCAAAGTGCAGCCAAGAAACATGCTCCTTTTCGCTTGCCATTTCACAAACGAGGCTGCTCAAATTGTTCAAGGATGCCGGCTTATCAAACACGAGTAAGTACTTTTGCGACTCCACTTATTGATTCACAAACTTTAAGTTTTTGGTGTGTTCCAAAAGAATCATGCTACAGTGTTGATAAAAAGAAATAAGTGCAATGAAAGAGTGCTGAAAGCGTTCATATAAGTTTAGAGATGTTGACCATGGCATTATTATGTGAACCTAAATGTGCAGTGAACCTAAATGAACCTATTGCCAGCACTTTCCTCGAATGTGGGTCGACTGATATGGGTTGGTCAACCTCAATTTTTTTTTTTAATTGGACCCTCACCCCACCCCCTCCCCAACTCTTGTGAATAAATTGTTAGCATCTCTTCATATTGGATATGGACAAGGGTCTTTCTGTTACTTAAACTCTGTCAAAGATCAATGCAACAACAAGCGTGGCATTAAACTGCTGTAATTAATACCATGGCACATTTCTTTAAAGCAAGCTGCCGTGAGAGAAAAGAAAATGACTATTGCATGAATGGAAACCACCTCCTCTTTCACTCAATCACAAAATCAAGAACTTCACATCATTAGCTGTACCATTGAAAAACCAAGTATTTAAATACATTTCAACCAATGCATAGGATAATACGAGTTAGGACTTCTCATGTCAGAGTAGCACAGATTAGCAATATGGTGACATTTATTCCGCACTCTTTGTAGCAACTACATTAGACAAGATGCCCAGGAGCACACTACCCCCAGGTCACTTATTTCTCAATGTCACTCTATGTAATTCATTATGAAATATAGTGATGTAGCACTTCTGTAGCCAGCTAAATTTTTGCCACGAGAACAAAAAAAAAAACAAAGATGTATTGTGAACGGCGCGAAGTAAAAGTAGCAGTAAAGCAAAGTGGTACTACATGTTTAGTGATTTGATGAAGTGAAAGCTTCAAATCTTCTTTCAGGTACTTAACAAGCCCCCAGAAGTAGATCAAGATACCTAGCACTGTCTTCCACTATTAGGAGCAATAAGAGAGTGAACGTGTGGCCTGTACAGAGAAATGATGTCACCTCGGAAACCGAAGATTACAGTTGTAGAGAAATAAAGCCATTTTACTCGTTCCAGATGAGTGCACCAATTTTTGTCGTAAGAATGAAGAAGGCGCAGGATGGAGAGGGATGATTGAGGACGGGGCAGTGATACACCATCGAGAGATGTCATTTGACACACAGGAATCCCCGAACTTCGGTGACAAAAGCCTCGAAGGAGTTTCTGAAGCGAAGTCGGTGGGGTCGCTCGGGGGTCAGCGGTGTAGCTTGAGTGAGAGTCTGCAGGGATTGGGCGAGCCGTTGCCCGACTGCGGCATCCTGTTGGCTTGCCACGAGAGCTTGGGCAAGCTGCGCAAAGCTTTCCTGCAAAAAATCAAAGCCATGGTGAAACTATTGCTAAGTCTAAAGAAAGGGCATTTAGCGCAGTCGGCCACAAGTCAACGGACATTCGAAGCAAAAGTCTCTACTCTTTCCCATACAGTACTAGCAGTATCAGTATTTCTGCTACACATACTTTGTGAGACACTAAAAAAAAAAATGTTGCAACTGTCTAGATCCCTGCATGGCAGTCAGTGTCCAATATATTTTACTACAAAGGTACTCTTCATTATTATCCTCATTTCCGTGGCATTCTTCTAGGCACCATTTTCTCTAAGGATACTCAAAATTATAAACATTCTAATGTGTGGATAAATCGATGCCTGTGTAGCATTAGGGGTGTAGAAATCCTGAAATTTTAAGATGCAACTAAGGCAAATATCAAATAAAATAAGTCATCAGCAGCAGCCTGTGCGAGATGAAGGTCTCGCACAGCAACCTCAAACTCCCCTTTTCTGCACAAGCAAATTCTGTTTTATGCCTCCCAATTTTTTAATGTGTCAACCTCAACCTTTGCCTACTTTGACCACATAGTATTCACCAGTGAAAAGTTGCTCAATGAAAAGTAACGTGAGCTTTTTATTACTGTTTTAAACTAACCTAAACTGCATGCCATTATACTGCATACTTTTTTTCAAAGACACATTTAGTAATGCACTAATTGTAAATAATCAGGCAGAATAAAATTACCAGGCAGTTATAAGAAGACACTATGCACTGTGAAAAAAAAAAAATTCAGTCCAGGGCATTTCCCTCAGTCCTTCGAATCGTGCCCAAGAAACTACGTCTGCTTTCAGAAGTATGCTGTGCTATCTACTTTGCTGTTACCCTATACAACTCAGACCACCCCATTTTGAATTCGTTCAGGTAAATTGGCAAACTGACAAATGCAGGGACGCCAACAAACATGCATATTTGAACAGTGAATATGTTTAGCATTACATTCCCACATCGTGTGAGATCAGTTACACCACGCGGAAATGAGATGGAGCTTCCAAATAATGCACCTCTTAAACAGCAGCTAGAGCTTCTTGGTAGATAACATTACAGCAATAATATAAAAATGATGCATCACCAGTTGTCAGTCTATTCAGAAATGTAGATAAAAAGCCCTAGTAGATATCTTCGATTGGCCTTCTCCTCCCCGCAATATATATGAGATAGTGCTAGCCATAGGTCAGCAAGAACTGTGGAGCTCACTCAGACTACACAAGAAATGTATTTTGCGCTATGGGCTCATTCGAACTTCAAGCAGACTCACTCGGCCTCTGTCTCAACAAAATTTTCTCAGCTGGACTCGCTCAGACCCAAGCTTGCCAAAATATTGCCGTATTTACTCGAATGTAACAAACGTTGTGTGGGTTTCTTGTTTTGTTTTTCCTTGATTTTTGGTACGTAAAGTAGACCCTCACATTACAATCGAACACCCAAACTCAAGTAGTCGAAAAAGTGCAATGATGCACACAATTATTTTTTTTGTATTACTTTTTCTTCCTGGAACTCACTTCTCACATTAACACCGTGCTCACATTTGAAGTAGAGTAAATAAGGTACTCAGCTCAGCTTTGCGGCTCGATACAAATACTGGGTGACCTTGCCAACCTATAGTGCTAGCTGATGTCATGCACCCACCCGGAAGCAACAGAGGAGAGCAAACAGTGCGCTGCCAGCCGCAAGAGTGAGCTCAGCTTCCAGCGGCTGCAGTAGCACCATCTCCAGGAGCAGTTGCAGAAACGGCTCGATGGCGCGTCCAGCGGGCGTGGTCTCAAGACCCAGTCGGCGAACCTCCAGTGCCAGCACAGACACCACTTCTAAGCAAAGTCCAGACACTTCCGAAGAGTAGCTGCAGAGAGGAAGGGGCACCAGCGAGCAATGGGATTTCAAATTCTCTTGAAGATAAATGTCGTGCACAGTAGTTTATATTCAGATAAAGAAGGACACTCCCAAGTCCTTTTGTACCTTCTTTTAAACAGTAGACTTCTTTCAAACGAAACCTGAAAGGACCAGGAGAATGTGTTTTCTTTAAAAGGAGTTTCGTTTACTGAGAGAAAAACTGGGGTACAATATTCAAGTAGTAAACCAAACATATTAGTAGCAGTTATTCCAGTTAAGCAGCTATTTCATTTAAGAGACTTTCGTTTAATGGGAGTCTACTGGAATAATTTCAGTCGGAGTGAAAGCTCAATGAATGACGTCTAAAACGACAATACAGTTAAACACCACGTTTATAAGACGCATGCTTCGGGCAATAATTCCTGTCTTTTATATGATATGTCTTTTATAAGTAGGGTACTTCGTATGCATTTTCTCATTAACCCGTATTCTACTGTAGGCACAGTGGTGTCTCTAATACCCGTTTGTCTCTTATATCAGTGTCTCTTATAAAGGGGTTTGACTGTATTATCAACAGTAGGCCTCTATTTATCGAGAAATTAATGCAAATGCATGAGAACACTAGCGCCACGAGTAGGACATTCGCAAAATGATTCGAATAATGTCGGACTTGCCGCCCACAATTAATCACTAGTAATTGAACTAGCTCCACCAAATAAAAAAAACCTCCCGTGCATTAAGAGATGTAATAAAATGCTGCTAGTTTGCTTCTGTTTGATTCATGTTAAAAAAAACTGTCAGACATAGGAAACGGTGCGAGTGGTTCAAAAGAGAAATTTTTGCCTGGTTAAACTGGATAGGTTGTACCATCTAGCGAGACCAAGCACACCTGCTATCTAGGAGGACATGGCAGGAAATTGTTCAATCAACATTGTTGCTGCTGTGGCTTCCACTACTTTCGTTTTGCTGCTACTAGTCTTGGCGGCCATGCAGTAAAGTTGGGCAACGTTGTGCACGGCAACAATTACGTAAAAGGTTCCACTTGAGGCGGGTAATTAGAAGTGTGCTAACACAATACGGACCACTAAAACATGATTTTATTTCAAAACAAGCACTTTTTTGGCACAAAAGTAGCACTCGACGTTTCCGGACCGCTATTTCAGCAATCAACATCGACTTAATATTTCCCTTTGGTGTCCCTTTAAGTCCCAGCATTTAAATTAAGGCTGTGGGAATATTTGAAATTACGATTATTTTTTTAACACTGTTTGCTATTCCGTTCGGTTCACAATGGAATTTAACTATGAGAGCTTCACGAGGACAGATACAGTCAACATACGATTAGTAGTTGTCCCTTTAAATTCTTAATACGCTTCACACCATCACACTTACGCATTGCGGTAAAGCTGCCTTTCAAGCTCTGCTATTGTTGCAAATGTATGGACTCTGGAAAACGCTTGTTCGAACATAAAGATGATAAGTGTGGCAGAGGTGGGAGCTCAATTAATACTGTTCTAGAGCAGAAATTGGGGCAGGAAGTCTGAAAAATCGGTCGCCGAGGATATTTAGCATTCAGTGTTTTAGATATTCTTATATATTGACATCTAAGAGGCAGATTTAACGGTTGGGCTTCCACAGAAGTTAAAAGAGAGGCTGAGGAAATAGTGCCTTTCACGTGTAAAGTATTCTTGGCAATAACTTTGGTTGCACCAAATCGAGTACACAAATAAAATTCGGCCTCTCCGTTGCCTCATATTTGATAAGACAACTATGAAATGCCATACCACCATTGCCTCCTCAGCCTAACCAAAGGAAACACTTTCACATTGCTATCTCATAAGAGTATACATACATAGGAATCCTCTACAACCTTTTTTTCTACAATTTCGCTTCGCAGTACCGGAAAAATATTACAGAAATATGGGGAAAATATTCTATTCGATTCACACTCACAGTTCAATATTCAAGTTTGTTTGCACCCAAAACTTTGCGATTCGCGCAACTATTAGCTCAATCAATTTACACTAAACCTTCATCGACACACTCTTATCATGTTTTCCTCCAACTCATTTGCTCTGAAATGACAGTGCCATTACATTTCCATGAAACCATGTGAGTGAGCTGCTTTGTTGTTTTTTCTTTTTTCCTCACAACCAATGACACGAATGACAGACTTCCTGCGAAACAAGCTTTTTAATGCTATTGTCTTAATATCCACACACTTTGAGCAACACCATACAAAACCATCCTTATCAGAGGCAGTTCCATATAGCAGCAGTACCAGTCAAGCCATTTCCATTTACCGACATTCTGCTGTAAACTGGCAAGGCGTAGCAACAATTTCTATTCCCAAACCAGCAATCACCGGCGTGGAAGCTGCCAGAGACGCTACTGAAGCGTTCCTGTAGCAACCACCCCTCCATCGCTGTGAGGCTGGCACGGGATGCTGCCAAAGCGGGTCTTCTATTTATTTTCAGAAAGGCATGCAAAGCTTGCCATTTGTAAACAACACTGCCACTGCATGACAGCCTGAGAATGGCACACAGTGATCTGGCATGTGCTAATTGGAGGAGAGAAATTTTCATAGCATAGAGGACGACCAGCTTTTGGAAAGCACCCATGAAGTGAACTCGCCAAATGATGAAGGCGCCGACTGGAGGCAACATAGTCAGCTGAATAAAAGTGATTATAGCTGTGTTCTTTCACACGAGTTCAAGCACAGGTTGTCGTTCCAGCGAGTGGTGTTGAGCCCTCCTCACCCGTCACCCACATCCTGCCACCAACCTTGTTAGTCCTACTCGAATGGAGCCTAGTAGTGCCTGAAGTAAATCCTCAGGCATCCTGCACACCTTGTCGGGATGCAGTTCACTGAGCAGAGCGACCAGCTTGAAGTATTGCACACACAGAGACGGGAACTGCGAAGTGGAAAAGAGCCACCCATTAAAAGAGTGCCGAGACAATCTAGCCTAAGATATTTATCCTTAAAATATATATATTTTTCAGCACTGCTTTGGCAGAAATGTACCTACCTATATGAAGAAGAAAAGTAGTGAAAACTGCTAATATAAAGCATACGCGGCTGCTTCACGTATGCATGTGCGTGGATTTGTACATATATTTACAGCCACTTTATAATGTCTTTTTCAACAATAAAAAAAACACATTCATGTTTCATCCGCATGCTTCGCATATAATCAATTTCCAAGGTATGTGAGATCTGCTGAATTTTTACCTTAATCTTTTAAGAAATCTCTAAGCTGAGTGTGCTCCCTTTAGGCCTACACTACCCCATGGTCCTTTTCCTTGAGAGTCCAAAGTACACCGCGGTTTAGGGTTAGGGTCTGCATGCTTTGATGACAGAGGGGACTCTGGAGGGGACTCTGGCGCTGCAATTGTTCAGCGACTATGGGAATTATGGGTAGACATAGATTTGCTATGTCTTTGTATGTGCGCGCCTCGAAACGCACTTGTGGCTTCGTTTATTGCAGTGTTTCAATTTTGTTTCGAATGAAAGAACGAACCATTTTGAACTTTGTAACCCGATTCGAATTTGTGAACCTAAAAAATTAAGTTGGTGAAGCGTAACTGATAAACTATTGCCGATTGTTGTTTCGTGACAAAATTTCTTCAAGCCATGTGAAGCCAAATGGAGCGTAAAGTACAAAGATCAGGAAAATCCACGTACTACCCATAATTCCCATGCTCGCTCAAGTGCCATGCGTTGCAACTCTCATAGACACTAGCGCCAGAGTTTTCTGTAGTGCATAAATAGGAAACTCTATGGCCAATGTGGTCTCCATTTCTCGCTGAAATTAGCGCACATGAGAAAATTTTGAGGCCGGTGGGGCATTTTGTTGCAGCATGGTGAAATTTCATTTTAATATTTATTTCTTTAATTACACAAATGCTGCAAAGACAAAGCAGACATGCAGCTTTTGCCCTCGCGTGAAACTTTCTGTGCCTCACTGCATCACCTTCAAACATACATATTTAAAGCTACAGTCCTATAAACAATGCCAATCAACTTTTTCGGATAGAGACTTGCCTGCAGCAGCTGAGCATTGAGCAGGGGCATGAGAAACCGCAAGCCTTCTATGGCAATGCCAGGAGTAGGCACTTCAAATCCCGTCGCAGCTTCGTCGGTACCGGTGCTGTTGGAAGGTACCCTGGCACCCATATACATGAAGTCCTTGGAAAGGAGCTCAGTTAATAGCTCAAGCAGCTCCCCCAATTCACGAACATGGCTATCCTCAGCAGTCGCTTCTGTCGTAAACAGGCCTGTGAGAAAGTGAAGCCGTATAAGTGGGCAAACATGCAAGAAAAGTGACACATGACAACAGTGTATAACAGGGTCAGTACGAATACGCAGTGAAATAACCCCAGCGATTTCAAAGCCACTGCACGAATTTTAAGCTCCTGATAGGTCTTGCAGCAGGACTGATCTAGCTCAAGAGAACAAAGGGTTGCTCTCAATGTTATGGCCTTAGGAATACTGGTTCCTTTCGACGAAGAAGTGTATGTTAATACTACCGCCTGAATTCAAGTCCCCATCGCAAGGCTCAGTTCTGCATAGTACTAATAACTATGCCGTCCCTTACTCGTGCGTGCGCTTGTTTTGCACACAGCGGCAACTGACTGGCATTTTGCACTTATGAACAAACCCTGTTTTAATGAAGCTGCATATAACAAAGAAAGAAATTTTGTTACACACAATAATTGTTGTAAGAATAAATGCTGATGCAAGTGAGAACACATGTTAAAGAATATCAGATGGCCAAAAATCAATCTTCAGTCCCACAGTGCGAATTTGGTACGTAAAGCCCCAGAATGTACCTTTACTAAACTGCCGTGTTCAATTTGGGCAGCTTCTCGGTAGACGTACATAACGTTCAGCTCATAGAAAAGAGAGAAAGACGAGACAGAGCGGAACAGCACCTGAGCTATGCTCGGCAAACTGGCGCACGAGCTCCAAGCAGCAATGGCTGAGCGCCGTGGAATCGCTGGGCCCCACAAAGCACAGCATCCGCCGGGCCGCCGCTCGAAATAATTGTGTAGTGGCAGTGATCAGGGTGGCCTCGGAACGCAGCACAGCAATGATGGAGGAGAGTCGAACCAGGAGGGGAAGCAGCATGGGCTGAATGGTGTCCAGGTTGCTGGGTGTAGTGCCCTCAGCAACACCGCACAGGCTCTCCAAGAGATCCAGCGCTTTGCTCCTATAAGTGGGAGGGCACTGCAGATGTAGGCACTGTGGAACCTCAAACACTTTAACAAGCAACGCAGTGTGCAGAAGCGCAAAACATGCGAATGGACCTTTCGTTTGGCATTGCACTGCACCTTCGGAAAATCGGCACTGTAAGCCGACATAGATGAAGTTTCACCCACAGAAGCATATTCAATGGATAAGGAGGGCATTTGTTTGACATTTTTGCCGAGCTTCCATTAGGCGCACGAAGTTAAGTGTCCTAACTCGAAGAGAAGACAAACAGTCCCTCCTGTATCCTTGGCACCATGCTGTCAGCTGGCACCAGTGCAGAAACACTTACGCCTTCTTTTACATCGCCGAGCAATAGGCTGAGCTCAACGCGGCACATGCCATCAGGAAAAGCCAGATTACAAAAAAATCGTGACTGGTAAGGAATAGACAATTCTATGGGTTGCAAAACTGTCCAGTATCCCCACAATCTAGTTGGTATCCACGTAAACGTATACCTGCCGACTATGCTTGCGCGAATCTTAAATCTTAAGTTCAAAGTGAATTTGAAGTGAATAGTGACTTGGTCGAATCATTTCAAACCGAATACGAATACAGTATATACTCGTTGCAACGGATCTGCTTACAACAGACATTCGGATACTACGTACTCCTTGGCGGCGTTTTGCCGACCTCCCTATTGGTTGCATCGATTGAGCTCCGCTTACTACGAATTCTGGTGCAACGGACATTGTGATATAATTGACTAAAATGTGAAATTAGGAGGTCAGCAAGGTGGTCAGGACTCCTTCACAATGGGCACTACCACAGACATCCTAAATTTTATAACTGCCGACTTCAAACAGCACTTGGCATACTTTAGGGGCATATCTACGTACCTATTTAAAAACAAAGGCTGCCGATATGAGGTCTGTTAATGATTAGTTAAGCCTAGCTAAGGCAACAAAAATTGGCACGCAGCGTGCATGGTTTTGCGTGTTGAGACGCTGACGCGCTAAATTGCCGACTGCTGCCACATCTGTTCCTAGCAGTCGGTGCACGGCGTACTTAGACGGGGTACGCTACCAACGTGCAAGATGCCTATTCGCGGTTCTAAGTAGCCAACCGCCGATGTCATCCGTTGCTTGCGACGAAGCACATTATGACTTCTTCGCTTGCGCAAATCCGCAAGCGCAACGGCTTTGCCCGCCAAGTTCGGATTAGGCCTAGGCACGACTTGGAGCAGAAAGCACGGCTGCGATATGCATCGTGGTGGCGCCTGGTGTATCAAAGTACGACATGCTCGATGACGAGTACAAATATTTGTTTCGTGGTGGTCTTAATCACAAATTCCAAAGCGCTGACAAAGACTACCTTCCCACAAACAAGTCGACCGAGGCACGCATATGCGGTGCTCGGGATGAGTGCGGTGCGCGATTATAATGTCATGACAGAACTTCTGCTTGCTGCTGCCCTAACTAAGCTGTAATTGTATGCGGAATCATCATTGACATGTGAACACAGAACGAGTGCAAAAACGTCACTAAGCAGCGCGATTTTTGATAGCCGCAACCTAGCGGCGCACAAGCAGACGACACTACAGTTAAACCTGCTAATAACGAACCTCGATATAACGAATTCCTCGATATAACGAAGTTTTTATATTCCCCGTCGTTGCTCCATAGCAGCACATGTATTTGCAACCTCTATATAACAAGGTAACAGAGAGAGACAACCTTGATATAAAGAATTTTCCCCACGAAACATTCTAGAAATTTTACTCCGCATTTTGGTACGAGCATGCATGTCCCGCGAGTTCCCCGCCGCTGGTGAAGCGCGAAGCGGCGGCAGCACGCATAGCGCACCAGGCCAGAGCGATTGCTCGTTATTGGATGCGGCTGGGTGAGCGCGAGGCGAGCCTGCACCCCATGAGCCGGCATGCGCGGGTGTGTGCCACCCCCCCCCCCCAACGATAAAAAAAAAAAAAGAAAACTACTTTTGCGCGTTGGCAGTGCCACGCTTTTAGTTAGCGTCACATACGCGGGGCCGCGCTGCACATTTACCGAATAGTTTTCCGCAGTGTCTGTGTCGTTCGCTCTTCGTTTTCGATGCCTTGCGCGCATGGCGCAGCCCCTGACGACGTTCAGCTTTGCTTTTCATTTTTATTATTTCGATAGCGATTATATGGACATCTCGGCTGGTTTTATGCCGTTGCCACCACCTTTCACACATATATGAAAACTCAAGAAAGAAAGAAAGAAAAAAAAGGCGCCCCCGCACGGCGCCCAGTTCGTTTCGTCACGATGCGCCGACGCGCGCTTACCTCCCACGCGTACTTTGCCTGCGAAGGGGGGGAGGGGGGGCAGATGCTTGTGCGCCCGTGCTTAATCTTCGGTGAAGAGAATCGCGTGCCCTTCGACTTTGACTGGAACGATTGCATTTAGTTGCCGGGCACACAAAGATCACTTCGCTCGCAGGAAGGCGCCGTTTGCGAAAAGAGTGCGCTTTTCAAACACAGCAAAGTAACAACTGGGGCACTGGTTCGCACTTATATCTGTACCTGTAATTACGTTTCGTGGCTCGTTTTTGTTTAAACGGCGCCTGAAGTTTTGAGCGGTAAACGTTGTTAGTTCGCTCTGGTCCTGTGTGTGTTCTTTTCATGTGTAATTTGTGTGCGAGCAGTGCACTGCGCGTTTCGATCTGCTTGCCGTTCTCAGCATTAATTCCAAGTTGTTGCAATCGCATTGTTTCGCCCTTGCGGTGAAACTGTGACTTTTGTTAATTTCAGACAACTGTGTCGTCAACCCCGAGGGCATGTCAGATTAGGCTGATCCGAGACCACGGCGACGACGGATATTCGCAGGTCGACTCATCACACACTTCCGTCTTTCGCCGTGACTTCGCAGGCTGGTAGCTTTCGCGATTAGCCGATCAGTTCTGGCAACAACACAATGGCGCGTTGAATGAAATGCATTAAATGCCATAGAAAAAAATTGTAATGTTATAAGAAGTAAGGCTGGCAGCCAACTCTTTTCGATCCAATATCGCAGAAATCCTACAAAACGCTGGTGTGAGCAAATACAGCCGCTCCAGGAAGAAGTGCTCTTTTCACACAGTCCATTCGTGTTCAAACCGCACTGATACTCGCCGAGATAGCAAGCGTGCCAGCAATCACCACTGCCCTTAAAATCTAAGTTCATTATTACTACTTGAGCAACTCCCCTCCCCCTTCCCCGCGCTGTTTCATGCTCATTCAATATCGGTGGTTTACTTTCTGTTTGACCATTCTACGGCAGTTCTAACACACGGGAGGTGTTATCTTATGCACTTTCCAGGTGATGGGGATGGGCCGACCCATTTGATCTCTGCTTCAGCAGTGCTCGCGCGCTTTTACCCGCTCAAGGAAGTTGCGATGCGCGGGGGCATGTTATCAATTTGGACTTGTTACGGAACATGGCGCCGACGGCAAAAACCCATTGCGAGCATCCATATAATTGCTATTGCAATAATAACGCAGATTTTTACTGTAAAATTGGTATTTTGGGTTAGCTCTGCCTGCAGTCTCCTGTTTGTTCAATTTGCACATTTATTTTTCAAATTTTCGTACCGAACCTGCATATAACAAAATCTGCTTTATAGCGAATTTTTCTGAGGCTCGGACATGCTGCGTACTGGAGCAACACGGCAGAAGCAGCCAATTAAAGGCGTCGAAACGAATTTCAAACATCTGATTTTCGAACATGTGATGTTTTTTACAATACTTTTACGAAGAGCCCAACATTGTGGTGGACAGCTGTATCGTTGCAAATGAAATAATTTTTTTTTTAACGCAGTTTTCTTTTTACTTTCACAATGATTTTCACTATCTCAGCAGATGCTATAAACTTTTTACAGCACTTCTACATAGTTTTCAGTAAAGATATTTTGAATTCAGAAATTATGCTATAGAAGCTGAAGATGTTTTCAAAAAATCAATTTTTTTCATGCCCCATTCAGAATAAATTCGTATGACTCGCACTTCTCACCGGTTATAACAGATCCATTTAGACTCCTTTTACAACAGACCAAAATCCTCTTCACTAAAGCGGTTCGTCGTAACGAAGTTATATTGCACTGTATTACATAGCGAGATTCTACTATCACATATTACTGTATTTACTAGCGTAATGAATTCACTCGCACAATAAACGCACCCCCTACATTTGTCCGCTTCAGTCCCGCTAACCGATACTTGGCACCTTCTTGGCAGTGGATCTCTTCCGTTTTTTTTTTTATTATTTTGCCAACCCCCCTCGGCCACCTCGACACGCTCCCTTCTTACCTTCGCCCGCTGACGTGCATCGTATAGTATTTCTTTCTATCTGTGCATGGCACGTACCACGTCTTTTTTTTTATTTATCTATGCGCCGCAGCAAGGTTCACGAACAGTGCGAGTGTTGAGACATGGCAGCAGACAGGCACACAGCGAGCGAGAATCACTGAACTGCCCGTGCCAACCGACAGCCCCTTCCTGCAAATACGAAACTTCAAGGCCCAACTACATGCGAGCAATTTTCAAGCAACAACGACAGGATTTGCTGTCGCTATGACTTTCTCGAAGGGCCACTTGTCGCCATCGCGTCGCAGGTTTCCGGAAAACCAGAAATAATTAGGTTGTCGCCCAGAAAAGATGGTGACTATTTCCGCAACATGGTCCCCGATTATCTCTTCAGTTGCAAGCAAGGCGGCCTCCATATTTTGTTGTTAATCTTGTTATTGACAGTTTGTTTTGATGTTTCGATGGTAGCGTGCTGCAATGTTGGTTGCTTGCCACAAATATGGCAAAGTGCGTCGTGGCGTCGTAGCGCACGCTTCTGGACACCTCCCGAGATCACAGCAGATACCTCTGTTGCGGTTAAACGATTGCAAGAAAAGATAGCCGCGTAACGCTCTCATGGCATGAATGGGCGGCGCAGGAACAGCTTGCAGAAGATGGCGCCTTCCACCACAGAAGACGAGTGAAGTGCAACGAAGCTGAGCATACTACCGTATTTACTCGATTCTACCGCGCCCTCGATTGTAACGCGCACCCGATTTCCACGCCGAAAAAAAGAAGTAAGACATCGATTGCAACGCGCACCAATTTTTCTCGCTGGCCTGCACGATCACACCACTCGAAAAAACAACTCCTTTCGGGAGCGTCTTTTATTTAAATATGAGGTACGGGGGAAGCTTGTGCCCATCTGACGTGTAACAGACTATTGCTGTCACTGTAGTTTTACCGTGGACCGATGTCAGCACGCGAACTTGCTTCGCCCCCTTCTTTTCGACGGTTGTGGTGCCAGGCATGTCGAAGTAAAGAGGCGTCTGATCGGCATTCCCGATTTGCCCAAGCAGACAGCCGTTGTTGTGCCGCAAGTTTAGGATGAACCTCTGAAAACTGTGAAGCTTTTCATCGTACTCCTCCGCAAAACTTTTCGCATATGCCCGTTCGCTTTCGGAGGGAAAAGCCTTTCCTCTTCATAAAGTTAGTTAGCCAGCACCTGCTGCTTGCTTTAAACTGGCTCCGCATTAGACCTTTTTTTAAGGCTAATAGCATACCCCGCACTTGGAGCAGTTCTGTCGTCACGGGCCGCTGTGCCGCTCGCTGCTCAAGCACATACTCGCCGAGCAGCTCTTCAATTTGTGGAAACCGACCCTGCTGTGGTCCACTGAAGCATTTGGGTGAAGCTTTGCTGTCGACAATCTTCTGCTTTTGTTTCCGCCAGTCCTGCGCGCACGTTTTGGCAACCCCGAACGACCGCGATGCGGCCCGATTTCCGTCCGTTTCTGCACACGCGATGACTTTCCTTTTAAAAGCGGCATCGTAGTGCACTCTAGTTTTTGGAGTCAACCCTTCCATGCCGTCGATGCTAATGCACTACAAGATGACGAACTCCTCAGCACACGTACGAAGTGCCGCACATGGGAAACACATAGGCAGAAATGGCCGACGCGCCATGCCGACGCACGTAGGGGGCGGCGATTTTGGAAATGCCGATTGTAATGTGCATGTGATTTATGAACTAAAAAAAGTGCGCGTTAGATTCGAGTAATTACGGTAAGTTTTTTTTTGCATTGCCGCATTTTTTCGCTAATACCGTAAGTTTGCATAAAGCTTGACCCGCATAATAAACGCACTCTCAACTTGGCACTGGCTTTTTCTACAAAAAGTGTGTCTAATACATGAGTAAATGTGAAAAAATGAGCATACTTGTCATGACCTAACTAGCTTGCTCAATATTTTTTTTAATTCAAACAAGGCATGTGCAAATAAATGACATCCTTTTTGGTTCGATAGAAAGTGGGAGCAACATTGAATATTAGCAGGATATGGCCTTCAGTGGAATGCAAGTGATAATCTATAAGGCACATAGCATTTTAAAACCCATTATACTTAGAGCATACAAGCCAGTATGACAAGCTGTTAAACTTAAAAAGTGATGAATCGATGTGAGGGTAATATGTTCATTTAGCCTTGAGAAGAGGCTTGGCGGCTGAACAACTGTTTTCAGGGTACAGCACCCTACCACTGCAGCGAAACCCCCTTTAGAAAGACGAGGAGGGGGGCGGGTACACAAGTGGACTAATTTGCACCTATTTGTTAATTTCTAATAATACTACCTCGAAGTTTCTAAAAATTTATTTACATTTGAATGAAATTCACAGTATGTACTGGAATAGTGGCACAAGCCTACTGCCTACCGATTAACCATAGAATGAACATAACAGTAGCATAATTTAGATGGTAAAGTGCCTGCCTGAAAATGCGTTGATACCAGGTTCCTACCCCAGAACACAACGATTTTCTTTCAACTGCAAAGCTTCTTTTCTGAGAAAGCCATATGGGCTCCATTGTAGGTTGGTGCTACAGATGGGTCAACAATAATTTTTCCCTTTTGTGTTTCTTCCAGTTACGCTCAGGTACAGCAGCCACAGGCTAGTAGAAACTAGTTTAGTTGTATTAGGTATGAAGTTAAGATGAATTTGTGACACTTCGAATTCTGCAGACTGAAGTTTTAGCTTAATTTCAACACACAGACACAAAGAATTAGTAATTACCACCATACTGAATACTCCTTCAAACTTTTTCATGAAGCTGCCAAAACAAGTACAGACACTCACTTCTGGGGCTCGGTGAAGCGGCAGCGTGTTTGAACACAAGAATTGAAGAATTCCTCAAATCGGGTCTTGAGGGGTCCTAGGAGGGCCTCCCAAAGTTGGGGGGCGTCAGGCAATCTGTTGGCAGTGCACGCGATGACCAGGGCCTTGAGCAGAGCTCGATGAGAGCCCGGTGCGAGCGGACCCAGCTGGCCCTGTGACTGACGTTGCAAGAGGGACAGCAGGCTCGGACATGCTGCAGCCCGGTGACCCCTGGGTTGGAAGAGAAGATCATGTTCCTCATACATCACATCCTGCGAGCACGGAATAATCTCTATAAAACAGTAATGGCATCAGTGTATATACTAGTCAGACCTAAAATTTGTCGATTCTCAATTCACGTAGTGCTCTCAGTAACCTGGCACATGTAACGCTTGCGCTAGAGTGCTTATATGAACAGATTAGTACATGCTCAAGGAAATGAGAAACAGCGTGAACCACAAGACAAAGAAATGAGATTGAGCAAGCTTGATCTGTTGAAAATATTGAAACAGCAGCAACAACTCAACAATCTACCTGATTTATCAAATAGTAAAGAAAACAAGCTGCATGTCCCACAACACTTTATATATGTGGTCTTCAAGGCAGCAAAGAATTTCCTATTGGCACACTAGAGGGAAATAATGCACTAGTGTCTATTAGAGCTGCAATAACTGGCACTTCAGCCAGTATAGGAATGATAGGTAGTACAGCATAGACCAACGTAAGGCACCGGAGTTGCAAGTACAGCATCTGCACTATAATACCTGCACAATATATTTTGGTTATAGTGTGCAGTACCACACTATAACCAAAACAACCTCTTTCAAAGGCTGCACTTGCACAAAACGTGGTGCGCATACAGCCTCGCGTGTCAGAGAATCGAGGCATGTGATGCAGGGTGCTTATAACTATATTTAAATTTCTGAATGTTCAAAAATTAACCTCCGGGGATGCGCATTGGCAACAAACTGAACGCAGGGGGGAAAAGAAATCGACTAAAGAATGTTTCATTGCGGAAATTCACTGACTACATTTCGGGTCACCTAAATTATGCGCATTTTCTTAGAAACTATGTCGAATCACGACCGAAATTCCATGCACTGAACAGTAGTGATCGTTCGATTTCACAAGCGTGCACTGGATACCGAAGGCATGGCAATGAAATCACAAACCACTTACGATATTATTCTCTTCCCTTCAAGATCAACCACTGCAAAGAGTTTTGCCGATTCCGTGCCAAACTGCAACTTTGCTTTGATTACCCGCGACGGCTATCAAAAGGCAACCAACACTGATTAAACCTAGCCTGTGGGTAGGCATGTTGTCTCAATATGTTTGTCCAAGATAACACGAAGATAAGTTAAGCACACATGATACAAAGTTCGGGTTCCCAGCTGAGAGATCAACTGTGCCAAGCTTGTGTAAGTCCGTATACTGGCAGCAAAGTAAAAGCTCACATTATGATGTCATAAAGCTTTTCAATTTTCAAACGAAATCGCAAGCTCAATATCTGTTGCACTCCACGACGATGCTTTTACTGACAAGAAACTCAGAGCCCACTTGATGCGGACGCAATTGCACGTACCAAGCGGAGTGCACGCAGCCGGCAATCTACTAGGGTCACACCATCGCTGGTGCGAAGGCTTCTCCGTCAGCTCAGGCCCTCTTTTGTCAGCTGGCGTGCCCGCAACACGGTCTTTTCCCCTTTGCCTCCTTTTGCCTTTCAATAGTTCACACCACATAATTTCTTCTTTCGTTGCGCTTTTGTCTGTCTCTTCTCAGCGGCACAACTTTATTTAGAAGCCCATTTCACACCGAGTTTTTACCAACTGCATTCTAACCGGTCTTTCATTTTGGGGAACTGCACAATAAGTGGTACTACGTCTATATGCATGAGGTTTTATGGCAGGGCAAACGGGAGTCGAAAAGACCACATTGCAACCGGTCCTGGACTATAGTCGGTTAGCTTGTTAAGTCGTCTGAACTGCACATGGATTTGCCTTTGCTCCGTTCCTTCGGCTCCATGTGGCCTGCAGCCACTTTGTCACAAAAACAAAGTTCAGCTAAGGCTCCCAGTCACACTTCACCACCTTCAATTTCTTTAGGCTGACAAATCTAAATCAGCTAACAAAATTCACGGTGAACTGTTCTTTTATCCCAAGCTAACGTCCGAACACAGTAATAAATAAAGCCACGAGTTATGCAAATCCATGCACTACCCACCATTCTCATGGGGGTTAAATGACTGCTACCCCACAGTTCCGTTTAGTAAATACTATTGCAGGAAAGAAGAAGGCAAAATAACTACCAATATGGATAGGATAGTTAAAATAGCGGAGGAGTTTTACAGAGATCTGTACAGATCTGGACAACCACGACTTTATTACTATAAGAACTAGCAGTAACCCTGACGACACCCCACCAGTAATGATAGAAGAAGTCAGAAAAGCTTTGGAGAGCATGCAAATAGTCAAAGCTGCTGGTGCGGATCAGGTAACATCAGATCTGCTGAAAGATGGAAAACAGATTGTGTTAGAAAAACTAGCGACCCTGTTTACGAGGTGTCTCTTCATGGGAAGAGTACCGAAATCTTTGAAGAATGCTAACATCATCCTAATACATATAAGAAAGGCGATGACAAAGACTTGAAGAATTACAGGCCGATTAGCTTGCTCTCTGTAGTATACAAGCTATTTACAAAGGTGATTGCTAACAGAGTAAAGAAAACATTAGAGTTCAATCAACCAAAGGAACAAGCAGGATTTCGAACAGGCTACTCAACAATCGACCACATTCATACTATCAATCAGGTAATAGAGAAATGCTCAGAATATAACCAACCACTATACATAGCCTTCATAGATTACGAGAAGGCGTTTGATTCAGTAGAAATATCAGCCGTCATGCAGACACTGCGGAATCAGGGCATCGATGAAGTATATATAAACATCCTGGAAGAAATCTACAGGGGATCAACTGCTACCATAGTGCTTCATAAAGAAAGCAACAGAATACCAATCAAGAAGGGTGTAAGGCGGGGGAACACAATCTCCCCAATGCTCAACGAAGTGAAAAAACAGCGCGTAACACAGGACACAGGACAGAGAAGAGACGGACAGAGAAGAGACGGTCCTGTGTCCTGTGTTACGCGCTGTTTTTTCACTTCGTTGACCATGTACCAACCGGCCCAAATAAGCACTTTAGTACTCCCCAATGCTATTTACCGCGTGCTTACAGGAGGTTTTCAGTAGCCTAGAATGGGAACAGTTAGGGATAAGAGTTAATGGAAAGTACCTTAGTAACCTGCGCTTCGCCGATGACATTACATTGCTGAGTAACTCAGGGGATGAATTGCAACTCATGATTACGGAGTTAGACAAGGAGAGCAGAAAGGTGGGCTTTAAAATGAATCTGCAGAAAACGAAAGTAATGTACAACAACCTCGGAAAAGAGCAGCGCTTCGAGATAGGTAATAGTGCACTTCAAGTTGTAAAAGACTATGTCTACTTAGGGCTGGTAATAACCGCGGAGCCGAACCACGAGATTGGAGTAACTAGAAGAATAATAATGGGGTGGAGCACATTTGGCAAGCACTCTCAAATTATGACAGGTAGATTGCCACTATCCCTCAAGAGAAAGGTATATAACAGCTGTATCTTGCCGGTACTTAGCTATGGAGCAGAGACCTGGAGACTTACAAAGAGGGTTCAGCTTAAATTGAGGACGACGCAGCGAGCAATGGAAAGAAAAATGGTAGGTGTAACCTTAAGAGACAAGGAGAGAGCAGAGTGGATTAGGGAACAAACGGGGGTTAAGGATATCATAGTTGAAATAAAGAAGAGGAAATGGACATGGGCCGGGCATGTAGAGCGTAGACAGGATAACCGCTGGTCGTTAAGGGTAACTAACTGGATTCCCAGAGAAGGAAAGCGGGTTAGGGGGAGACAGAAGGTTAGGTGGGCAGATGAGATTAAGAAGTTTGCGGGTATAAATTGGCAGCAGCAAGCACAGGACCGGGTTAACTGGCGGAACATGGGAGAGGCCTTTGTCTTGCAGTGGACGTAGTCAGGCTGATGATGATGATGATTGCAGGAAATTCTATGCCAGGTAGCTCTTTACCAAACGTGTAGCTGCTAAGAATATTGAGGTGGCCTGGAAGCCCTGCCATTCTTTTTTCTTCGAGTGAACATTTTGCATGCACAAAAAATGTGTGTGTGCTGTATTTTAAGATTAATCAAAAGAAAATTATGAGCACTAGAAAACAGTTTATTCCTGCCGCTGTACTTTTTGTTCTTACTGTTCATTAAAATCGTGTGTCCAGATGAGAAAAGAGAGCATTTTTGATGCCTTCTGCTTTGTACATTTAATCAAGGTGGCAAAGCCTCAGATAGCGCTCGAGAAATTTGCAAATTGTATAGAGAAGAAACAATGTCTATTAAGGGGGGACGTGGCAATGGGAATGGCAAATTATCTGGAAATGTTCAATTTTTTTCAATTTTCTTTTTTGTTTTTTGTTTTTGCAATCTTAAGATCATGTTTTACATCCTGGCAATGCAGAAAAATGAAAATGCAGATTGCGCGGCTCTTCATCAGGCCAAAATAAGCAAAAGAATTTGAGAAAAGCGCATTTTACAGGTGGGATGTCGTTATGAGCTATGGGAAAATTGGGGCTTTAGAAAATGCAAATCCACAGCTTTCCCTTGGCACAGTGCCACCAGATTGGCATCATTGTAAAGAGGACATATTCGAGCTTAGGATAGCTACAGAGCTGCAATTCTCCCACGAAAAGTAAAGCCAGCTCTCCTGAGAGTTCCATTTTCATAACTTTTAGCTCCAATTTATTTTAGCTGCATTTTCTCAGCTTTCATTTTTCGAGCAGTTGCTGTCAGTCATATATGTGCCATTTCATAACAAATGAAGAATAGCCATTCGGTTTTCTCCACTCAGATCCCGAGACATTGGCGAGTGCTGTAAAGCTGTCCATATTTGTGTGCACATTATACAGATTTTTATAATTCGCTCTTTGTAAAAGTTGTTAGTAAGACAATATGTCTGGGACACTTGAAAAAGATTTTGCATGCTTAATTGAATATTAAAATAAACGATAGCATAATGGCACAAAATGGGCCCTTGTGAATATCCGTACGTAAAAATATTAACAAACTTACATCTAACTAATTAATTACTTTTAGAAATACAATGAGAGTCTATCAACAGAATGCTCGAAAATGATTTCAGTTATGATATCAGTACAGCAAATGACATCTGCACGCCAAATTTCATCACGTTACCTCCATAAATAACAAAAATAGTTTTCATTGCCTCGTCCACCCAGGCCAATAAACAACCCCGAAATCCGGAAATTTTAACTTTTGCTAAGTGAACATGCTGTTGCAAGAATTTTGTAAATAAGTGTTATAAATAAGGAAGTTACAAGGGTTAGAACATCCATTTTCAGCCGGTTTCAAATTTCCACGGGGCTGCCTGCCACCCTTCACTTTCATAGGGAAGGGAAAGAGTAGCCAGTTGTCACTCTGCTCACTATGGCAACATAACATGACATCCGTGATACGTCATCGGCGAGCAACCAACAAACGCGCGGGGCTCCCCCAAGTGAGCAAGTGTCACAGCGGTGCGGGCAGAAAACTAGGAGTGAGAAGCACTTTTCCCCTCACGGTAAAGTAGTGAGACGCCTTTTTATCTCGAAGGCTTTCGTTCTATCCATACTGCTTCTCCCGGAGTCTCTGCCTCTACGAAAGAGCAGAGGGCAGCACAGAAAAATTAAAATGCAGACTGCGCAGCTGAAACTGCATTGCCGCGGGACCAAGGCACCATTTTGCAGGGCAAAGAACCGATTGACGAGCTCAGTGGTGCGTAATGTTGCCCATGGGCAAGCTTTCATCAGACTGCGTGTATGAGGGGGATCGGTCAGGCGAGGGAAAAAGGCACGGGATTGTTCTTCAAAATGGAGGGTCGGTATGATGTGTAGCGCTGTAATATTTGGTGAATGTGATCGCCGCGGTCTACAGTACAAATTGGCGAGCTTGTTTGGGGGGTGTAAAAAAAAAAGTTGGAGCCTGTTTACTAGCCCTTAAACATCGGTTAAAGCACTTGGTTCAAAGATCAATATTTCGACCTCGAGGACGTGCACCAAACTGGACAGCCCACACCTCTTCCAGTTCGATGAGGAGGAACTGTCAGCTTGTCCATGCAGATCCATACCAAATAATGAGAGAATCAGCAGTAATCACAGAATGCTCCCACAGTACCATAAGGCGCTAACTTTTTACTAATTCCCTCATGAGAATGTGACTGTACCAAATTGAATTGATATTCAATTTGTATATGCAGTACAGGGTTGTACAGTTATAACATCCAGGAGGATGCCATAAGTGTTCAATGCTGACTGATTTCCCATATCCATGATTAATGTTGCCATGTTCTGTACATCCAAATACTGATTTATCTCAACAATATCTCAGCGCATCAGAGAGTCATGAAGTTGTCATTGTGCAAGCACAAAGGTAGAAATGAAAACAGAGTCAACACTTCCGTAAGTGCATTGAGCCTACCTCTCAACATTGTTGAGGAGCGAGACCATCGCCTGGCAGGTGGACAGCGTCAGCGCAGTCTCGCTGTGCCACAACTCCAGGTTGGAGCACAACTTGCCGAGCACCCAGTCCAGTACGCAAGGGCCAGCCTCCGAGTCCCGCCCGAACGCCGCAACTAACGTCGGGCTCATCTGTATGCGAGTTACGAGTTATCACACTTGAACTTGTCTCGAAAAGACGAGACAATCCCTAATAGAAAAAATAAGCAGGACCTCCCGTAACGTAACCTGTCCAGGAAACCTATAGCGCTACATGGCAGTCAGCACTGAGTCCAAGTTGGTTCCAAAAGTGTTTTCTGGCTTTGGGTGCAATTTTGCAATCAACTCGTGAGATACCACTACAGAGGAAATAAGCAACAATGACATGTCAACGTTGGAAGGGATCAAGGTCTCGAACACAGTGTCTACGATGGGATGCACAGAAACGTATAGAGCAATTTTACCAAAACTTCAGGAAAGCAGGAGACATAGAACGATGCACAAGACAGTTTTCCAGATGAACACAGACCATAAATACAGAAGTACAGTACACACGAAACAGCTGCACTCTACAACAGGTCCAATAGAAACTTCAAATAGGTAGTTTTGTCACATCATTGTCGGTGTGTGTAGCATGGCACAAATGCAAAAAATGTGAAACAAGGTCTTTTGGCATGACAAGAATATACGATTTTTTTTTTGCATAGTTGGCACAGCACTTTTATCTCTGAAAGCTACCCTGCTCAATGGACTTACAAACGGCATTCTTATAATTAGGAAAATAAACATTCTTCTCACCAGCTTTCAGTATCTTTTTTTCTACTTTCAGGAGCTAAAGAAACTCTACACATAATTTTACTGTTGATTTGCTCTGTTAATTTTTTTTTAATTTATTATACATATAAGCATGAGAGGTTTTGCAGGCACGCTATTTCTTACAACACTTAACGCACATCGAATTTGAACTCTCAGAAGAAGAGAAAGAGGACATTTGTGCATATAGACAGCACGACAAGTGAAAACAGCCTTGGACGGTTCACTCTTAGGTTTGCTTGCGTGTAATACCTGACAAGCAGGTGCTGACGGATCCCTTCTCGCGTGCTCCCGTACAAGGTCTCCCATAGATCCCTTAAAGATAATCCGCATGATGCCGCTTTCCTAAGTGGGAGAAGGGAGAAGCGGTTGAAGAAAAAAAAGCAGGGGTAGTCGAGTCAAAGAATACCACCTGACACAAGCCCCCAAAGCACCACCTGTCACCCACCTGCGTGTAGTACGTCTCGTTTGGCAGCAGGTAAGTCAGCCCCCAACGATGAAGAAACCACACCAACGTTATGGCCACTTCGGGGCTGAGCTGGGAACCAAGTCCTGCCTGTAGTGCTGCCCTCTCTACGTGGCACAGCTGGAGAACTGCAACAACCAGTCTGCGTCGGCGAGACGACTTATGAGTGAAGTCTCAAAGTGAAACCTCAACAGTGCAATGCCATAAAGTACAGGGTCCAATTTGTCTTGATAAGATGTCTGCGCACATTCACCATTTCCACGCTCAAGATTGGGTAACAGCAATCTCAACTTGTACTGTTCCGTGTTTTACAAGACTATTCGTGTCAGTGAAGCACTGAAGCCCCTGTGTACAGCTCAAAATGTCTTCACAGAACAGTTCTAAACTAAAATTTCTTGGCAGACATTCTACCCACATAACAAGGATAAGCAGACGTGGTCTTCCGAGTAACGCCATAGTTTTTAGTACTTCTTTTTTTTCACCTTTTCACATGAAGAATCATGGACCAAGTACTTCCACTCTCTACTCTACTCTGCCTAGTACTCCACCCTGCCATTTTGAGTCAGTACTCCACTCTGACTCAAAATGCTTTAGATTTTGGTGGAGGAACCACCTTGAGACACTGTCTTCTAAAAAAGTATTGACATGAACATTTTGAGTTGCTTTTTCTTCTTCGTCACGTGGATGACCAAGTCGTGACGATTCCAGAAAATGCACTAATAAGCGTGAACGCACCCTGAAAATTAAGTATGACAAGTTCTTTGAGAGCTAGTTTTGGTTCCTATGGTACAATGACATCGCGACACAGTACGAGCTTCTCGTTTCACACTCGCGCAAGATAGAGTGACGTTTTTACAGCCACTTTGCTACGTGGCTTCATTGGTGGTGCACAAGTGGCCATTTTGGATGTTTTGGAATCTGACGTCACCACAACAAGCTATACTGGTGCATGAGGCCATCAGAATTGACACTGTAGACTGACATCACATCAGTGTCGAGGAGATCTGCATGGCACAATGAGCTTAGCTTTTAAAATTAGGGCCAGTACAACGTAAATAATATGCAACATGTTAAGCGACCTCATTGCAAGGCCATTTTTGGTCAAAGGAGGCCAGCCACAATACTACTACACTTGTTCACCAGACATCGCAATCATGACAGCCATGACAGCTTCCCGACAAATGGTCCATACCTAACTACTGGGTCCACGTTTCCCTGAACAGAAGACGCTGCATCGGCTTGGCCTAGTCGCGACAGCAGGGAAAGTGTGGCTGCCGCGTCAGCCCCAGAGTTCAAGCTGAACCGCGTCACTTCCTTAGGAATTAGTGGGGTCTCGCCGTCACACACTGTTGTCAACAAGTGGCCTGCAGAGAGAAGGGCTACTGCTGAGTATACTAAACGAATGGCACAATTTCAAATTTGCAGAATTTCTACATACTTGCACATACAGTCATACCTGCCAAGTTCAAGGATTCTGAATCCAGGAGATTTCCGCAACAGGGGTGGGGGTTGCACTTAATTATTTGCCCACATTTTCTTTAACACCGTAAGAAAAAAAAACAGAGAAAAACAAGAGGAGACGGGGGGTCTCAATCGCAAGCATCATCGTCGGCGTTGAGGTCTTATAATGGCTTGGAGTAGTCGAACACAGGAGCGTAGGGTTTCCCACGAAGGTGAGAGTCTCAAAGGATTAAAACAGCTAGCAAAATCTATTTCCATCAAAACAACTCGCGTATGCCTTTCTGGGACACACAAGAACAAACGGGACGACGCAGCTGGCTGCCGAAAAAGCGTGGCCCAATGCTTTCCTCACAAATAGATCCGTTGGACAGGAACGCCAAAACGCATGTAGCCTATTTTGCGTCTTTACTGCCTTTAATCCACTGCTTCATTAGACGCGTGCCCTCGGAGCTCGTAAATCAATATTGCTTCGCCACGACCGCGGTGTTGTGCGTGGCGGTTGCAGCAAACGGTCATTCTGTGTTCTGCAACCAGTAGATCAGTTTGCACACTAAACACGAATTAGAAAGACGATTTCAGCTTTTTAATCTAGTCAACAAATCGCACTTGACTTAGTGAAAAAGAGTGGGCGTAACATTGCAGTTTCTTAGTTGACAGGCAAGAGACTTAAATGCTACTTGGGCAAAAAAAAAAATGCGGGCTATCTGAGGTTAAACACACATGCAACCAAATATGAAAAAGAGGTTACAGCTCGTCATAACATTACCAGTGATGAGCACAATCCAGTGGAGGTCCTCCAACAGTTCCTTGTGGGCACCAGTCATGGGAATGCCAGCTTGAGGTTGACCCTGCAGCAACTCCTGCAGGCGCTGAGTGCGGTCCTCTATCACTCTGTTGGCAGAATGAACAGCACACCCGCTAAGCACACACTGTCAATGCAATCACAGAAGAAAGGAGTAGACTAGACACGTGGACTGTAAATGCAATGTAGTTAACACAGAAAGCAGGACCCGATAGTCGCTAGAACTGTGCCAGGCAGCAAGAGCGTCGGCAAGATTCGGTCTGAGATGGTGCAAATCCATCTTGCATCGCGGTGGGTAAGGGGTGGCACACTGGTGGGGCATGGGGCAAGTACTGGAAAGGCTTGTGGCTCTTGCAGAAGGAGCAAGTGCCCCCTTTGCATGAGGAGGGCTCTTAAATTGAATTTATACCTGCAATACTGAATTTATTGCACTCTGCCATGAACAACATACAAAAGAACAACACGTTCTGCTGAACAAAGCGACATGAAATGTGTCTGGGCGTCCATAGAGTGGTGCAAAAGGAGGAAGTGCCCCTTTTGTACCCACATGACACCCACTGCAGGTCTAACCGATTACTTCATTTTAAGCAACTATAGAAATAAAAATACTGCATCACCTGGGAAACGTAAGTATCTCACTACTAGGAACTGCTAACAGACAAGCATCTACAGCACACTATCGCAGTTTTTGGACATTACAAAGGTGAACAACAAATGGGGCGCTAGCTAACATGAAATTGAAGTGGTGCTGTGAAGCACAAGGCCCAAACTTCATATGCGTGAAAGTCCACGTGATGGCAATGAGCTCAAGTGACCACTCGCACAACCAAGCCCCATCCTTACAATAGCTTTGGAGACTTAACAGCTCCCGTGTTGCTGGCATGAGGGCAGCTATTCAGTATTAAAAGTGGTGCGATGCCTATGGTATATAATGTAAAGCAACATGCTTTGTTCTACAAAGTGACAAAAAATGTGCCTGGAGGTCCTAAACTATGTAGTAATTTCTCTTTTCTTGACATTCACGAACGTTCAGATTTATTTATTTTGTCCTTCAGTGCACATAGTCATGGAGCGAGCATGGCCAACAACTATTAACTCTGATTTGCTGCTTGCCACACATAGCACTTCCAAGCAATGAATGACAGATTCTGGCATTCCAGAAGTCAGCGACTGAGCTACTATGACCAAGCGACAGTTATGCGAAGGGCCTGCTTCGTCACTCGTGTTGTTCGTCACTGTCACATGAATATTCACTTCACAGGGTATAAACAGTGATGTATGAATGAGGTTCTACTGTACAAAACACAGTGCCATACTCTTTAATTAGCCCAAACAGAATTTCAAAAGTTTAATTGCAGCAAGTGTGGGAATTGAGGCTAGCCCGCTGCTCTTGCACGGGCTTTGCCACCTTTTCTGCCGTTCTCATGTCCCGACATGTCTCTCCTCCTTCGCTGTCTGCCGCGCTGGGGGAGCAGAGTGACGTTTAACTCCCTCACACGGTAGCGAATGTTGACTGTGGCGCCGCGCGCAAAGTCTCCCGAGAGGCCTTGCGCGCGTGCGTCGGGAGTAGAGAGAGGCCTTTCCGGGGACGACATGGGGATAAGCACGCTTTTCTTTTCCGTCCATCAGCTCCCTGTAGGGCTCGTTCAAACTTCGCCAACAGCGCCTTGCGCCCGCGGCGAATGCTTCCCTTATGTCGCCCCCCCCCCCTTCCGAACGCTAGGACGAAAAGTGGTGCGGGTTCCTAGTGCGTGGCCAGGCTACGCCAACTCGTATCTCTCCGAAGCCAATGTGAGCGCCTTTGCCCTCGCTCGAGCAACCAGGCCTTGGTCCCGGTGTCTCCGTGGATCACCTTTACCACGGGGACGTGCTCGTGGCACCCTGTGTAGTACTTTTATGCCTGTGGCGTAGGTAAGCCCATTTGCTTTCCCGCCGCGGCTTTGCAACGGGCTGTACTGCGTTTTGGTGTTGCCACAGACAATAAAGTGTTGCGACCTTGAGCAGTACTATGTTCTTGCCATGGCAACGGTTAACGCGTGCCCTGCGGCTCGCTAAGACTGGACCCACGCTAGTGGCCATACTCCTTCGGGATGCGTGTCACTACACAAGTAAATCTTTCATAAGCAATTAATGCTGCTAAAACCAGAATTTATAATATAAAATTACTACAGTGGACGTAACTATGGAGCTAATGTATATCGGAGTTGCGAGCAGGACAGTAAAGATGGACTGGCTGCAAACAATATTCTGACTGCAAATTAATAATTTTCAACAAAATATTGCATCATTAGGTTGCAACAGTTCCCAATGACTTTGCATGTTCACAAAACTTGTTGCCTTGAAGTGTCAACAAAACTGCAACCACTTAGAAGTTTATGAATGTGGTGAGCCACAAATCAACTGGAAAGGACATGTGAAGCAGTATGGGTGAAGATTTGATGTATCCATGCCCATCATTCCAATGGCAGTGAAAAGATCAAAGCACAAGGGTTCACTAGTGTAGCTTGTGGGAGTGCTGACACCCCCTGTAAAGTTGTTTGCGCCGCGTGACGAACGTGTCTCGCGCAGAAGCCGCTGTTCGGGGTCACAGCTATTGGGAGGTAGGTAGCATTGTGTTCGCGAGAGTTGACCACCACTGTCATCATCATCATGGTTGGGAAAACGTTAGCGCCGGTGGTGACCCCTAGCAGCAGGCACGCCTTGGTAGTGGTGGAGAGAGTTGAGCGCGTCTCTTCGGCTGGTGGCGGTTGTCTCCAGCGGTGGGTCTGCCGTGGACGGCAACGCGGGCTGTCTGCGGTGCGCCCACGTGGTGAGTCAGGCATTAGCGACCACCTCGTTTGTCATGTTCTTGAGTGTTGTTCACTATTCTGTAAGGATGTCCTAGCGTGTGGATCACAGTTTATGCTATAATAATTCGGCTGTCGATCAAAAAACAGTTAAATAAATGTGTGTGTTTGATTTGGTTTGTACCAACCGCGTCTGCTGTGTCCGTTAACTCCAAGAGCATGGTGCTCGCCACTACCGAGACCCCACAAGCTTTGGCGGGAACCCCTGGCTGATTGAGCATTAGCAAATACTACAAAAAAGATGGGAATGTACTACTGTATCCATGTCTTACCGGCAAAGCAGGGGCAAGCTGTGCGGCAGGACATGGCGGCCTAACATGCCCACCACAGCAAGCTGGTCACGATAGCGGACCCGATCATCCTCATCCTCTTCAGCCACTTCCTCTTCATCACTGATCTGCGCATGGACAGTAAATGTACATGAGAAATGTGCTACATATCAAAAGCTTCTCAGTAACATCTTGTGTTTTCAGTTGTTTGAAACTTGGCCATGACAAGCAACGGTTTACTGCTTACTTGAAAGGGCACTAAAGAGCGAAACGATTTTTCCTGTAAAGTGCGATTTCATAATCGCGAAGACACTACTCTTACCGCAACACAACACTTAGCAAACGAGAAAATGCACGGAAAGAAAATGCGGATGGTGACAACACCTTGAGATTCCCGCACCAAACAGTCGTTTTTTTTTTTTTTTAGACAATTTGATAGACTAATTTAGTTCGTTATATCCATTTATCTGTCAATTTTACTTAGTTACAAGGCTTAAAATGTGCAGTGAAGCTTAATAAACACAGCCACTACAAATGGATGGTTCTCAATGGGGCTTTCAAGGAAACTTTGGAAAAGTTAATTCGAGCGCGAAAACTTGACACGATCACTCACACACGCACACACCCATGCATCAAACACACAGCGCTCACTTCCAATTGATTTATTCATAGCTCGAAGGCTTAAATATATACGGGACACATTGTGCGCATACATACCAAAGAAGGCCAAACAGCATACATTATCAAAACGTACAGTTTTCGCGCTCGAATTAAGTTTTCGAAATGCTCTACCAACTAGCCCAACAACAAGTTCTCTTAGAAGGGGACTTTCATTTACTTTGTTATATCCATTATTTTGTTATATCCCATTAAGTTTTAACAAGGTTTGAGTGTATAATATAACATGGGTAAAACAGATCCCTTTATAAAGGCTTTTCTTTAGAGAAGCTTCTTATTTTTCAATATGTCTTTATCACTGCATTAAATACGCTGCAGAATAAGCATTGCTGCAGAAGCTCTATTTGCGTAGTGTCCACTTTCTAGCCCAAGCCTAGATCAACGCCAGCCAACACAAGTCTTGCCGACACATATACCGTCACTATAAAGCACAAACCCCTGAACACATTGGCACCACATTTCACTCTACTATGTGAAATGTGGCTCCATAAGAAACTTTATGGTGCCGGGTATAAAGCAACATTAAAAGCTGCCAGCTGAACATGCTAAAATAAACATCACACACGGACCGGGGGCCGAGTCCCATCAGGGGCTGCTAGTCGGCTACGCAGGTACAGCTCGAAGACTCTCATGGTGGCCACCTTCAATGGTTCTGCAGGAAAGGTTTGCGGCTCCTGAAGCAAGGGGACCCACGCGTCCAGAATGTGGTCAAGTGCCTCCTGCTGCTGCTCAGCGTCATCTCCAACCTGCATGTGTTTGCATTGATTGAAGTGCCCCTCCAATATTTGTTCAGGCAGTAAGAATGTGCCTAGACCCTCCACTTCCAAATGGCAAATAAATTTAGGGCACACAGTAGACGCACAGCAAGCAAGCAATGAATCAGTTGAAGCTATCAAAAACATTGTAATTATAGGCATCAGTTTTAGTAATCTTGTATGATACAGTGCATAAGAGAAAATGAAGGTACGGTCACTACATAAAAATTCTGGGCCAGAGCCTCAATGCCATTATGTCAGTCTGCACAAAACATTCCAATATGATAGACTCTAGATAAACGGAAATCTTCTAAACAAAATTTCTGCTTAAATTGAAGGACTGCAACTAATATGATCAGTTTCATACTCGAATTCTACACCCCTGTTCATATCTCACTAAATAGAGCATCTGCTAAATGAAACCTATTTTCTTGGTGCCATAAAGAGATAGACAACTGGCAATTGATTGATTGATTGATTGATTGATTGATATGTGGGGTTTAATGCCCCAAAACCACCATATGATTATGAGAGACGCCGTAGCGGAGGGCTCCGGAAATTTTGACTACCTGGGGTTCTTTAACGTGCGCTCAAATCTGAGCACACGGGCCTACAGCATTTCCGCCTCCATCAAAAATGCAGCCGCCACAACCGGGATTCGATCCCGCGACCTGCGGGTCAGCAGCCGAGTACCTTAGCCACTAGACCACTGTGGCGGGGCCAGACAACTGGCGAGAACATGCGATTAGATCGTAGTAGAAATGAAGAGAGCATGAAATATAGTGACACATTCCAGCATTCTTCTGGCGTAGTGGCTAGGGTTTATATTTTCAAATCATGCTTAAAATTATTAAAAATTGTTTTGTTGCGCAGCCTAGCGGAAGAGCCTTAAATATGGAGTATTTCACCCTGGAGCAGCCGCATTTGCTTACACCAACGTTTTGTAGGAGTTCCGCAATATTGCATCCAAAAGACTTGACTGCGAGCTTTACTTCATTTAACATTAAAATTTGTTACTATTGCATTTATTGCATTGTATTCAACAAGCCGTTGTGTTGTCGCCAGAGCTAATCACGATGGCTACGGTCCCTCAAACTCGCAACGCGGCGCAAGACGGACACGCATGACGAGTCGACTTCCGAAGAGTCGTCATTGTCACCGTGGTGCCAGAGTGTTTCCTTCAGCGCCTAATCTGGCATCCCCTTGATGGAGACATAGTAGTCCCCATTTCAAAAATAAGAAAAAGTAAGGCTGAAAGTCGGCGGCGGCCACATCGTGCGCAAGCAGTGAAACCAATGCACGCGCACATGGCGACGAAAATTATGAGCAAGCGACACGGATACTGTGGAAAACTATTCAGTAAAGCACCCTCCATATGCAGCGACGCCCCACATATGTGATGCTAAAAGTAGCTTTCTTTTCCTCTCTTTTGTTTTGTTTGTTTGGAGAGAGGGCGAGGGCACCTCCGCCCACGGCGACAAGAATGGTGGCAACATCAGCTCGAGGGGTGCAGGCTTGCCTGCCCGCCTTGCGCACACCCGCGCGCAATTGAGCGTTCTCTCTATCCTGGAAGCCAAAGGCGCCACGAGCGCGCCATGCACGCCGCCGTTTCGCGCTTTGTTACGAGCGGGGCAACCGCGGAAGATGCATGCTCGTGCCAGAATGACAAAATCGAAACAAAATTCATAGATTGTCCGTGGTGAAAATTCGTTATATCAAGGGTGTCTCCCGCGGTTACTTTGTAACATAGAGGTCGCAAATACATGTGCTTCTATGGAGTAATGGCGGGGAATAGAAAAAGTTCGCTATAATGAGGATTGCATTATATGGAGGTTCGCTATAAGCAGGTTTAACTGTCTACACTGTGGTTGTTATTTTATGATGTTATTTTGTTCACCTTTGTTTTTTGTTTTTTTTTTTTGTGCTCCACTCCCCTTTGTAAAGCTTTGTGCAATTGAGGATAAAATAAATTAAACAAACTGAAATGGAATCTGCATTCTCGTACCACGAGCTACTGCTGATTCAATCAGTGAACACAACCAGTGTCTACCTTCTTTCCTCAGGAACTCACAAGTCCCTGGCTATATCATACAGCCTCGTCTACATTAGGCACTAAAAGTTGCTGGGTGATGTGAGCGACCAAGGGATTATGACGAGACTGACCGGCGACTGGAGCACGCAGCAGGCCAGGTCACAGAGGCGCTCGAGGTATGGGATGTGCATCTCTGCGGACAGCAGGTTAGGTGGATGGAAGAGTGCGAGGCGGGCCAGCAATTGAGCTATGCCGGCGCGGGGAGGCCTGATGGCCATCAGTTCGAGCAGTCCGCCCTGGATGAAGCGCCTGAGGTGGGTGTTCCGCTGCTGTCGCTCTCCGCTGTGACTTAGGGTGGCCAACTGCAGCAGGCACTGGAGCGCCACGTGTGCCAGCTCTCCATCTTGGCTCAAGGCACCGTAGAGCTGCAATCGGTTTATCCATTGCATTTCACTTTAGTCACCTGTCTCAGCTACAGACTTGCAACACTAGCAACTGGAGAGTACCCTGTCCAAAGCAAGAACACATTTGAACTCCTTTGTGAAAGGCGTTGATGTAACGGGCAACTAGATGTTGGAGACACCAGTGTGCCGACATTGAAACAAGGGTTGACCAGAAAATGACATCATATTCTACTTGTAAGAGATTTTCCACATGAGGAAGCAAGAACTACTTCCCAGTGCAGGTCTCTTATAACCACGTTCAACTGCACTTGATGAAAAATTGCTAAAAGCACTTTGTTTCTCAAGATCGGGTGCAGACAAAAGACATAACAAGGCTTCTATAGTCTGCACTTGTTCTTCGTAAGCACTGGAAGATTCTTTGGTAAAGACTCGGCCAAACAGGCATCCTGCTCTGTGAAAACGGAACAAATGTCTGCCCCCCAGAAAATATGCATAGAATTTATCCACTAAACCTCCATATAACAGTAAACGGCATACTGGTTCTTGTTACTGTATAGATAAGCGGATGATGCTGCCACGAGCAAATTTGAGAAACCCAGCAGCTCCATGAAATTAAGCTGAAAAATCGGATTCAGGCTGCAGCAACTATGGAATGATTAGCTACAAAGATTTTGCTTTCAAAGATGAACTTTTACAAAAAGTTGCATCGTGTTGCCTCTTGCTTCGCTGTGTCTCAAGAGGTTGAGATAGCAGTTTGATTGCCAGCAGTGGGAGCACAGACAGGTGGCGCACAAAAAGTGACCAGCCATCTTGGCTTGTCAAGCCCTTGGGCTGGCCGCAGATTGTGATGAGAGAACGTGCGACAGAGGTGCACAACGTGCACGCTTTATACTAGAGTCATGTTACCATTTTTCCGATTCACATGAAATTATATTAAAAATTTATTACTACCCCGTTCTTGCTGGTCACACTGCCTTGTTTTACACATTGGCAATGTTGATGTGTATCCCATAATATTTGCAAGTTACAAGTTTCTCTTCATTCCAATGCACTAAAAATATTGTACCACACGACAGCACACCTTACCTGCAGTAACAGCTGAGGTGTTTCATCAAATGCCCCTCTCCAGTCTTGGCCAGGCCGCAGTGTCGGAGTCTGCTGTGCCTCAAATATACCTACAAGCTTTCGGGGCACTGAATGCCATTAAGTCAAGGGAAAAAAAATGGTCTCTCATAGTGAATAACATGATTTAACTGGTGAAAAATATCTTCTGCGTCATTCCTCGCCACCAGTTTGCCATACACAGTGCAAGGTTTCAAACAAGCATCTTGAAAGTTTCTAAAGTGGGTGGGTCTTTGATGTGCATTTTGCTGCCCGTAACCTGGTCTTTCGATTCTCTCACTACTAATTAATACATGTTCTGCCACCATTTTTGGAAGAATGTTTCCGAGATCAAATTCGATGAGAGAACTTTAAAGGTGTGCAGATATTCCCCAAGTAACAGTAGCGTAAGTAGAGACTATTCATGCTGGCGTTTTTTTTCTTTAGTGCAGAAACATGGAGGAACAAAAATAGGTCATTCTACATCGTAACAGCAGTGCAGTAAGGGCATCTACATTACTTTGACAGCATGAACATGTGATCGAGATGACACTTGTGTGCTTTTCATTGAGCAAAACAAAAGGTCGGTTATGGCATTCGCCCTCTCGACGAAAGATGTTACCAGTTTTCCGCACACAAAGAATATGGCAACACTCATACCATTTGCAATGTCTCGCAGTTCTTCCTCCTGTGATTTTACAGTCTTACACGAAACCTACAAGAGAATATCATCCCTAAAATCTCCTAATCATTAATGCTGATAACATACCTTTATTAGCCTATCCTTAAAGCTTTCAAATTTACATGCTCCTTTCATATTGCAATGCCAGCTTCACAGAAATAAAATTCTAACCCTTGCAAATATCTAAGTCACTTATGGCCAGTCATTACAAGTTAAATCAAAGGATACACAGCATGGAGAACTGAAAGTTCCAGGATAAAAGCTGCTCTGACAGTAGGAGCAGGCGACGCAGCAGGTTGCGGTCTTCGGGTCGCACAGGACCATTTCCCAGGCGACTGGCTGCTTCTCGAAGGCCCTGTTGGCAGAACTGGAACACCCTTCGCAGGTGGTTGGCCTGGGTTCAGTGGCACAAAACATTATAACTAGCCCTCTATCTACTGAAACCGGGCTGTACTGTACAGTGAATGCTCACTACAACGAACTATGACGATCCAAAAAGCACGGACTGCTAAATCCAAACTCTGCAACAGTTAGGTCACAGAAAACTGTGACCTTAGCAAATACCAGTACTGCTAGGTATTTAGTGCATAATTATTGGAATAAAGAAGCTAGCACAGCAAAAAAAATTTTAAATGCATTAAAAGTAAACAAGAACAAAAGAGTCACAGTTTTGCCGCAAGGGCAAAGCAACAACTGATGAATGTGATAGCAATAACTAGGAATGTAACGTTGAGAACGGCTAGCAGATCGAAACATGCAGCATGCTGCTCACGCACAAATGACACACAAAAACACACACAGGACCAGAGCTAACTAACAATGTTTACAACTCGAGGTTTAACACGCTGTTCAAACAAAAACAAAGCACCAAACGTAATCACAGGCACAGTGCGAACTAACGAGTGTCCCAGTTGTTACTTCGCTGTGTTTGAAAAGCGCGCTCTTTTCGCAAACGGGGCCTGCTCAGCGAGCAAAGTTGACCTTTGTGGCCCACGCAACTACTAATGCAATTATTCTGGTGAAAGGCCAAGGCACACGATTATCCCCACCGAAGGATAGGCGCGAGTGCACAAGCACCTAACCTCCCGCTCCCATGCGTGGGGAAAGGTACGCGTGGAGGATAAGTGCGCGTTAGCGCATCGTGACGAGCTGGGTGACAAGCGCGGGTGGCTTTTTTTCTTTTAGTTTTCCAATACAGTAAAATCTCGTTAATTCGACACCCGTTAATCCAGAAATTCGGTTAATTTGGCCACGGCGTCTGGTCCCGTCCAAAATGTACATTCTTCTATGACTGAAAACTCTCATTAATTCGGACAAATTCGGCCACGCTTTGGTTAATTCGAACGCCCGACCGCGGTCGAGTCACAACAGGGAAGCAGCAGCGGATTCTGCCGGCCAAATCGACGGCGCACCTAAACAACTTTGGGATCGGATTGAGGCCTTTGAGATTCAAAACTTTGTCCATGGGTAGTACATCTCAATGGCACCAAAAAGAGAAAAAAAAAAACACATGGTGGTTTAAACAACCAAAATGAAAGGCAGTGCATTGCTACTGTTATCAGCAATGGGCAACCTACAAAATTTGCCTTTCCTTTTTTCTTGCATTTTGAACAGGTTTGCATGACGGTGCTTACCTCTAGTGTGCTTTATTTATCTGTACGTGATCTGTGCCATCTGCAGTCTTACTGTTGTCTGTTTTTTGAAAAGTTCCCCGGTTTTTATTTCGTTTTTATCACAGTGTGTTTTTTGTGTGTGTGTTCGTATTGTCTACTTTGCGCGCGCGACGCCGGGATGACTTGCCCTCCGTCTCTTGCGGCCCCAACTCCCGCAGCGAAGAGGGCGAAGTACGAAGCAAAGGATTTGGCTGCGAAGGTGAAAATATTGAAGGCGTTGCAAGTGGGAGCATCTCGAAAAGAAGTGATGAAAAAGTTTAATGTGAACACCTTCCAACTCCTTCAGAAGGTGTTGTTCGTGCTAGACAACTGTAGTGCGCGCACAAAAGTATTCGGGCTCGAGAACATTGAACTGCTATTCCTGCCTCCGAACGCAGCGGCTTCCCTGCAGCCGATGGACCAAGGAATCATACAGTTGGTGAAAAGCCGCTATCAACGAATGGTACTCGAGCGGATGTTGCTCTGCATGGAGCCAGGCAAGCAGTACGAAGTAAGCCTGCTAAGCGCAATCCACATGCTGACATACATGTGGAACAACACACCACCTGCAGTAGTCGCAAACTGCTTTAGGCATGGCTTCGTGCACGTTGCTGCTGGTCCGGGGGTGTTGGCCGATGAGGAAACCAGAGAAGAGCAAGACGGCCGCTATGTGAGCATCATGCCAGCTGATGTGCCTGGGCGATTACTTCGCAACTGACAACGATGTTGCCGTGGCCGACACAGTGAACGACAGCGATATCGTCGCCAAAGTCTTGGACGGCGAAGGGGGATCGACTGACAAGAGCGCAAGTGATGCTGACGAGCGTACACGCCACACTATCACGGAGGCTGCGCATGCGTTGGCTGTTTTGCAGGACATATGCATGCTTTCCTCGGACAGTGCCCGTGGACTAAGACACCTGCAAGAACTTCGCAAAATTGTGACTTCGTCGTGCATTGCGTTTGTGAAGGAAACCGCGATCACAAACTTTTTTAAGAAAAAAAGTCTGATGGTGAAGGAGACATTTTTCAAGTGCTTTCTTCGTACTCACAATAATTTGTACCCTCGGTTAATTCGAACATTCTCTCCGGTCCCGTGAAGTACGAATTGACAGGGTTTCACTGTATATAGTGTAACAAGCGTGTTCTTCAGAGGAGTTTCAGCAAGAAACTCGCCAGGGCAAGCAAGACAGCTGCAGCACAGAAAACAGGAGGCCGAGAGCGCGACACACGAACTTCGTCGTCTTTTCTCTCCCTGGCACAGAGCTAGCGCCGGTACAATAGATACGCATACATATACCGCGCATGAAGGCACCGTTGGCAATATTAAAAACCAGCCAAGACTGTCCATATGATTGCTATCGCAATAAAAGCAAGTTCTGGGGCACATAGCCGAGTTCTGAAAGGGGGATATGCAAAACATTTTGCAAGCACAGAATATGTAGAACACACTGAAATTTGAGTGCAATCTGTTATATCCTGAAGTATGTTGTATGGAAGCGCTATTGTAAAGGCTATGTACTGTAATCGCACACATCAAAAACAAACAAGCTGAATACTTACTTCAAACGACTTCTTGGCTTTGAGATGAACTTCCCACGTGAGGCCAACATCTGTTGCTCGTGTGGAACTTGAGAACTCAACCAACAGAGCACTTAGAAGAGAACACCCAAGAGATTGCTGAAAAAAAGAAAGAAATGAATAGTATTTTAAAGCTTGGCTGCACACCAGAAGTGATGTAGTATTTCTGATTGTACTGGCTGCACAGCTTCCTACTAAAAATTATCAAAGTGAACTGTGGCAGTAGAAGCACTCGGCTATGGAAATGATGCCTACTACATGAAAGGACCCCTGGCAATGAACGTTTTGTCTGCGACTTTTTCACAGTAATTAGCAGCCTTGCATCTGGTAACCCTGAAATTGAATCATAGATGCTCTAATTCATTGTATCATTAATGCTAGCATCATTAATTCAGAACGATTTTGCATCAGTTCAAAAAGCCTGCCTAAATACGATTAAAAACAAGTGCCCTGCAGTGGGGGAGGGCCTGAGACCATATGTGCTCAAAGCTTCAGTGACGCTGAATGCATCGTTTTCAAATCGGGAGACCTGTGGGCAGTGAAAAATGAAACGATGCAAGTGCTTTGAGCGTGTCCCCTTCAGAAAAAATTAGCCCGAATCTACATGTTACACTGTAAATGTGGTCGAAAGACGATAGTCTTGCATCTGGAGAGAATGAACGAAACGTTTATTTGATCTTCTGCGCAAGAAAATCGGTGAGTGGTATTCTGAAGGCACTGCGTTAGAGTGCCTCGAGCGTGTAGCAAAGGTGAACGAGCGCATCTAGGCACATTAGGCCCGAGCGCCATCTGGCAGTTATCTTCGAAAACGAAGGCGTGCACGATCTCGGAGAAAGATGCGCGCCAGTCTCGGAGGTGATAAGGCGTAGAATGCAAAGCAACGGGCAGGTGCCACCACCGTGTCGTCTCAGCAAAGCGTTGGAAACACCTTCTTGAGCATCGTGTTGCACTGTCAGTGCAGCGCGATAAACGCGCTGCACTGACAGTGCGCTTCGTACGCGCTTCGTATAAACGCGCTTCGTATAAAGGCAGACATACAAATCATAGACGTGTTGTTACGGCCCCTCAGATATGCGCACTATTTCCTTTTTTAATTGACAATCGCACAACTATGAACGCTAAACCTTGAGCAACATTGGTGGGCGCTGCGGATGGGGTTGGCAGTTTGAGGTATCGTTAGGGCGGACTAACAGACAAATGTACAGACAGACAGACAGGCAGACCAAAATTTTTCCGTCGAAGGTCCCCAAGAAAGCCTATTGTCTTTAAAAAAAGAAAATCATTCCCAGTATAAGCAGCCAAAACCACCTTAAGAGCAGCCTGACAACAGAGCGAGAGGAGTGACAAACAATAGTCCTCCCCAGGTGCCATTTGGGTTATTATTGTGCACACCTCCCAACTGTTCTCTGACGTCGACAATACTTGCCTTACCCGTGGAACGTCACACGGGCCCTCAGCCTAAGTCGAACCAGGGAAGATGTCAATGAGTGCTGATAATTCAAATGAACACTCACCCTTACTATTAAAGCAAATTCAAATATCTCATAGGCAACACTCGTCACTAATAATATTAATCGGTCGGCAGTGCCCCCACACGCAGGACTCTCAAACAACACAAGCATCTTGAGTTTCTAAATTTGGTGTCAGGAGTTCTTTAAGTTGCCAAATTATGCTTGTAGCTTTAAATGTGCTTGCATTGTTAATAAAGTTCATTGTGCCTTTTCATCTTGGAATTTCTAGGCAATGACCAAAGCTTTCGAAATGTACAAAGGCAGTGTTTACGTGTCCATGGACAGCAAGCTTAAACTGCTGAATTTTTCAATGCAACAGATTTTCTACAAATTTTTGCAAGAACCTTTGCAAGAATTGTGCTGTTTCAGAAGGTCTGGACATTACAAAGGAGTTTTGCATAAAATCGCATGGTGATGTCTGAAAAATATTACACCATTGTAGGTTTTTGTAGACTCCACAGGCATGAAGGCAGTTTCAAGATTGCTTTTCGAGTTGATTTACATGACAGGTTAGTATAATATGAACCTTTGAATTCATGTTTTACTTGCATGTCACGACAAGATCTTCAAGCATACATGTCGAAGAAAGTACCAAACCAATTGCTTTTGGTTAATATGTAGTTAAAGCTGCATTACTTTGCATTAACACAAAGATGCGACTTGCAGTGTTGCATGGTAAATTGCCACACTGATACTGCATGCCAAGTTTTCCTGCTCCTTCAAGCACTTCGCAGTTGCTTTTTGTCAAATGCAAGGGCATAAGAACCTTATATCAAGTTACAGTCATTTTTTTTTTGCAAGGACTTGCCAGAAGCTTTTGATTAAACCATTTAAACTCTGCTTTACATGCACCTTGTTGAATATTGTGTAGACGACGACTACCACTATCATCATTAGTATCAGAGATCAGTGTAGTGCAAAGAAGAGGTCGACGGTGAACTTCCCCAAGGGGATGGCGGCTTGTCCTTTTCTCAACACACCTGACATGGTATTTGGGGTTCAAATGTGGTTATGTGTATAAAGTGTGAGAAGCACACCATTCGAGAATTTCTGCAAGATGTGTTGCGTCCAAGTACGCGATAGCACTCACTCGACTGCACAAATGACGTGATCATTTTTGCCTTCCTTCACCGTTTTAAAGTAGACCACGATGGCATGACTGCGAGTATTGCAGAAGTGTGTTTACAAATTAGCTAGCATAAAGCCAGTCAATACATGCAAGAGAAAGAAGCTCACTGACCAGGTGTTGGTCTCCAGATGCCACCATCTGTGTCGACTGTTGGAGAATATCGTTCAGGGCGTCAGCACCATTCTCAACACTGGCACGCTTGGAGCCAAGGGCCAGCACCAATGCCAGTTCCTCGCGCACGTAGTTCTCCATGCTGTACAATAACATGGCATAAAATACTTTAGAGGGAATGAAAGTCTGACAAGTGTCGATAACCAGCAGGCCTTAGAACATTAGAAAGTGGTACACTTGAATTATGGCAACTGAACAATAGCATATGGGGTGTCTTAGTTGAGTGCTGCTGTCCCAGAGGAGTTCTACAGCATGACGTAGCGGATGCATAATGTGCTTTTCTTGGTGCTAAGAGGAAAGTTAGTTCAATGTCTGAATGGTGTTTTACAGCCACGTTCATTATTGAGCTGCCATAGCATGTGCTTCTATTGTTCAGGCTAAGTTTACCGGAATCCGCACTTGGCAAAAGTAGTGAAATGAAGGCTGCCAGGCAACTCCTTTCATTTGCTGGATAGAAGCATGTCGCTGAAAGAACAGTCAAGCTGGATGACACATATTTACGTTAAAGAGACAAGGTGTGCAAACACGAACGCAAGAGAGAGGTCAAGACCTCTCTTGTGTCCAGCTTTTGCACCCTTGGTTTATTTAACATGCTGCTAGACACAAGAACCTGCAAATAAAATGTTGGGACATCACGCACTTCGGTCTGCACGCCAGCAGCTGGAGCAGGTGTTGCCACAGCGCCTGCCACTGTCCCGGCTCCATGAGCTTCCACTCGCGAATGAGACCCTGCTTGAGTAGGCATGCTGCTTGGAATTGCACATAACCCACAGCGCTGCTTTCTGCAGGGGCAGAGAAATGAACAGGAAATGTTCTGTTGAATGTGGTGGACAGATAAGTTCTGCAAAGAAGGCTCACAAGCTTGCAAACACATGATAATAAGGAATATCTACATGGACTTTGCACCAATAGGACGGAACTCACCCAAGATGCATTTGCAGAGCTCGAACGGAGCTCGAGTATTTTGAAAGTCGAGAAATGTCCTCTCAGCTGCATGTCGTTGCTCAGCTGTCACTTGATTTGGTGCAGCCTGGAGTGGAAATACACAGAAGGCAAGAGTGCAAAATGATTGAAACATATCGCCCTCCCTTAACGCTTTATAGCTCAGAGAAGCGCTTATTGCAAAGTGCAAGCAAAGCAAGATGAGCAGATGGTTTGATTACCATTGTGCATAAACTTTTTATGCCAACTACGACAGTAGGTTCAGTATACAAGCATTATAAGCAAGAGCACAGTTTCCCATCAGGTGCCCTTCATTTGCAATTACCACACAAAACTGTTCTGCCTTCACAAAGTTAAAATGCATCAAGCCAATTAAAGGGACTTCTATTTTGTCACATATAGTTGTGCAGCAGACCCAAACAAACTTGTTCAATGGACAATACACTTTTACCTGGCAGTTGGGTCATTTGTTTTCCCTTAAATATTCCACCTAAATGCCTAACTCTACCAGTGCACCACTGTGACGGCACATTCAGGAGAGTACAATCACGATGAACTCATGTTTCTATATTCAAGCATTGCCTAGAGAGCTGAACATAATGCACCATCCAAGATCACACTAATAGAACATTGTAAGATAACTGTCACTTCAAAACTGCAACAGATGTGAGAGGATACAAACAACCCTACTAGTTGATTCACAACACTGTCCTAGAACATTTGAAGTCAGTAGCGACCAAGTGTGCAGTTCTCAAAGGGGAGATATCGCATCAACCTAGAGTTTGCAGACAACATTGTTCTGTTCAGCATCTGCTGAGAATAAAATGATCAATCGCACCTTTAAATTGGTGTGGGTATGAGATTAATATGCGCAACACAAGCGTAATGTTTGACCGCCGTTCGTCATCCTCATACATGCTAGCTGTTTTTACATAGGCACCACAGAGCACAACGCCATACTACAGACGTTGCCACAACCGGGAAAGACGCAACCGACACCCTTGGAACGAAAAATCTCAACAGTGGAATATCAACGGCAGCTGATACTAATGACGTCAAAGCACGTGATTCGTCTATAAATAAGCAGAACCTGTCCCGTTCACACGAGCAGTGTTTTGTTCCAGCGCAATAATTTCACGCAGCGTTCGCGTATGCAGTGCGATATATCACAAGGCACCCGCAAGCGGTCACAAAAGCGCAGAGAAAAATGACGCACCGGCCGTGCAATCAATTTTGACCGGTCCCATTGAAACTAGGCCGCCCGCGCGCTGAAATGACAACGCCGTTCTGGCGATAGTAGAACAAGTCTAATCAGTCACATAGCACTAACACGCAGTTCCTAGAGTCCCGAAAAGTACTAGAATACGTGAATCATTGGATATCTCATTCAATTTTGTTTACACAAGGAGGCAAGCATTTGGATAGAGGCAAGAAACGATGACTTGAAAGCGGTATCCACCGGCTCAGTCTGAGAAGGCGAGCATACTGATGAGCGTCTAACACAAGTAAGATTCATTTCCTATTCCACGGGATGCGCTGGGAAAATTTGAAACTATACATACGAGGAGAATTTGTGCGGAGCTTTCCAGCTCCTGTATGATGTGCGCCGCCATGTTGAATTCAGAGTGGTCTGAGGAGGAGACGGCACGTCCGAGGGTGAGGGGTTCGCTTCAAACACAGCAGACACCGCGTCCACAGTGGCTGTACCGCGTCTACTGAAAACAAAAAAAAATTGAACGCGATGATAGCGCCGTCTGGATTCTGGAAACTGTTGTACAAAAATTAGAAAATTATTGTTCTACTGACAACTGAAACAATTTCATTATATTTTGCATTCAAATAGTTTTTAAACGAATAATAAATAATATTATTGTATGTATATTTATACCTGAGTATAAAACGAAATAAGTTTATAAAACGAAAAAGAATTAAGGCGTAGCAGACGGCACCGCCGTCGTCTGCTTCAGCGTCATGGCTGTCTCCGGCTCGTTGGAGCAGCTCTTTGTCTCAACTTCTCTCGTTGCAGTAAACTACTTATTAGAAGCTCCCAAGTACCTTGCATACTTACTTTAGTAAGATGCCGCGTACAGGCAGAGCGAAACGACAGCGCTGATTGCACAAACTTGCTGCAATGAATTGTTTTATTGCAAGTCAATCGATGTTTACATGAAATAAAGGCCACGTGAGTAACGTTTTATCACGTACAGCAGTGAACAATATACTTGCATCAGTGTTAATGCGCAAACAAGGTACGTACTACGCATAGCCCTAACTCAGATGCCCGGAGAACAGAAGCTGTCCAGCGCTGGCTGATACATCCATCGCGCTCCACGAAACCTTCGCTGCAGTAAGTAAACGTATACTGATAACGTTCCAGCACTTCTGTAGCTGAAGATGTCGTAAGACCTTGTTGACAGTATTCGGCAAACTTTCTGTAATTAATATAAACGCATCTGCGTCCCTTTCACGAGCAGTGCGGCACGACTGCTTCTTTTCGGGTTCTAGCTGCCAGCTAAAGTGGGTCACTTTGCAATCTTCCATGCGTTCGTACCATTTAGGCTTATAAATATCTGAAATAAATGAGAAACACTTTTTTATGCGTACCATTTTCATGTCTCATGTCTGTTGCAAGTGACCACGTTTACTTCTATGAAATTTTTTTCATTCAAAGAAGATCATTTCCTCCATTAATTTGTGAAACGACCAGGATGTTCTCGAAATGCAGGCTGCCAGACAATAAGAACGACAGTTTTTACCTTCATGTATTGAAGTATATATACTCATGTGGAACTTGAAGGCAGAGATGATGTCACAGTCCTCTGGAAGCGATGTACCTAGAAGAGACATATGTGTCTCTTCAGTGCTGTCACCACTATAAATTCATGTAGCAGTACTGCTTATCACCAGAATGACAAGAAGCAAGTTGTGAAAAAACACAAGCTTGGCTTTTGTTAAATCTCTTTCACAACTATTCAACCACATCTTTAGACGGATTGCTCGTATTCTAAGGAGAGGCATCATATATGTTCATTCATGCGAGTCACAGTCTGTCGTAATCAGCGCCACATGGAAAAAGTTTACTTATAAGAACAATATTGCTATTTTCATAATAACAGACACACACAGCAGTTGTGTCACACGGGGGCGGAGTATTTCAACACAGTGTCTTTTGCCAGTTTGTTCAGTCCAAATGTGAAAGCTTGGTTCGCCGACGATCAATCACAGGTAGTGTGGCAGATGCTGGAGGAGAAGTTGCTCCGCTACGGAAGCGCCGCTCTACAACCTTGTCCAGGAATCTAGTAACTTTGAGGGCATTACTGGAGCCAGGTGAAAGAGTCTTTGGATTGTGAGTGTCCTGGAATGATGTAGAATGCAATCAGAACATAGGTTTCACGTACACCACAGAACAGATTATTTTTTTCCCGAACAAAGAGAGCAAAATAGCATACATAAAATTGTCTAAAGGGGACCGTGTGTAGATGCGAAGCAGCGGGCGCTGACACTTAGACTGGTGGCAGCATTGACAGTGGTGCTTATCGCACCGCCGCGCAGGAGAGAAACCTGGGAGCCGCAAAACATGCTGTGATGGACCGGTGTTTTCAGCTGCAACGTGCCAACCACTGCTAATGGCCAATGAGAAACAGGAGACTCTGATTGGACACCAATACCTGCAGCCTGTTTTTAAATAACGCACACGCTGCAAATTTTTATTGTTCAACAACGCACGAGAGAAATCTCCCACCAGCAATCAGCGCCTATATATACGGGGTGGCCAGTGAGCGGTTGTGCAGCACGAGCAGTCGGTTTTTTTCAGTCAACACACACTCTAGCACGGCGCTTGCGTCGGCGTTGCAAGGCGAGAGAGGTGAGGGCATAGGAGAGAGAGAGGAAACGCTTGTGCACAATGGGGGTGTAAATGCCACTGCGTGAGATGCCTTGAGGAGAGAGAGGGAAAGTGAGCAGTTGCTAGCAGACGCCGCCTACGGCAGCATTGCGAAGTGAGAGAGGGGGGAGTGTAGGAGAGTACCAGGGGCGTGCATGTGTTGTAAGGGTGGTCACGCCGCATACGAGATTGAGCTTGACCTTAAGACACCTTGCATCCAAAATTTGGTCACACATCTCACATTATTGCGTGTGCAACACTAACTGCGTGAAGTTGGGCGGAAATTTTGTCTCACATACATGCGGCTCCACAGCAATGCATATCTTAAATGTTGCCATGAAGTTAGACGCAAAGGCGAAATGCAATTTGCCATGACCCACCCGTCATAACAAACGTTAAGACAGCTCTGCACTACGGGTGCCAAGCCTGAAAGAAGTGTGGAGCTGGCCTGCCTTTTTAGATGCGGAGCATCTTATACTCGCGCCTTGTAGTGCGCCGTCCGCACCGCTTCTCGAACATTCGACAGCTGACGCGCGCGCATGCGCCGTCGCGCCGTCGCCCACTCTTCCACCATCTGTGCATCCCTTCCTCCTCTACACACCGCGCGCGCTTCACTCCTCCACCATCTGTGCACCCTTCCTCCTCTACACACCGCGTTCAACATCTACAATTCTCCTGATTCTCCAGTGGACGCGCATGTGGCGTCGCGCTTCGAGAACATTCAACAGCTGACAGTGCATGCACCGTCGTGCTGTATATATACTCAAGGTCGGCGCTCGCTCGCTCGCTCAGTTGCCGCTCGTCGGTTGGTTTGTACGGCGCGTCGACGTCCAAGGTCGCGGTGAAATGAATTCCAACGCATCCACAAACAAAATGATCGACGTCCCTTCGACCAGCGCCGCCCTTTCGCATACGTGTGTACGTGTTCACTCATTTAACACCCCCTCCTACAACCACGTTAACCAATTTAGCCATCGACCCAAGTAAGTCGCAATTTAACACCCCATTTCACAACCACGTTAACCAATTTAGCCATCGACCCAAGTAAGTCGCACTTTAACACCCCGTTAATCAATTATATGGTCCGCATCCTCCTCAGTGTTCCCCCGAGGGAAGCTGCGGGCAATTTTTTATTTCTCGTCCGTTCTGTCTTTCCTTCCTCCTCTCTTTTGTTTTCTCCTGCTACATTTTTTTTTTCTTTTTTCCTTTGTTCATTTCGATTTATTTCTTTCTCTCTCTTTATTTATTTCTTTCTCTTTATCGCTAATTCTATCTTTTTTTTTCCTTATTTTATCCCGTTCTCTCTCTTTTCTACTTTGTAATTCATTTCTATTTCGATGTTCTGTATTGCCTGTATTACACCAAGCGCACTAGTAGTTGTTTTTGCACTGATGATGATAAGCCATCATCTTCAAGGAGCTCATGCCTGCTACCAATCACACATACTTTTTTTTGGCCAATGATGATAAGTTGTCATCATCAAGGTGATAAAAGAAAATGAGGTAGAACACTTTTCTTTAGCACAAGCACGCACTCAATATGCTACACATGGAGTGTTACGCCGAGCGACAAAGACAGCCTACTACAGTTCGGCCTCACAAAGTGCTCCACACTTTGAAGAGAGCAGAGGGACCACACGTGTGACAGAAACCTGTACACGAGGCTCGGAAATGCACAATAACATTGTAATTTACAAAGCTTTGTGACAACATGATGACTATAACTGCTTTAAAAAATGCATGCACTCATTTGTGCACATGAAATCTGTAGTTTTCTTTCACTCATGAAAGGTATTGCAAAAAAGGCAGCAATCACCCACACAAATTTTGTCATCAAGATCCCATTTCAGCCTAACTCAACTACTTTTCCCTTATTCTTTTTTAAATGAAAGCGTGCAAAAATTCCTATACAAATACTTGGTCACAAGAACAACAATCATAAAGACAAAGAGCTGGTACATATTGCCCCAATCCCACTACATGGAGTAGTGCCACAAGGCAGTAGTAGGATTGGGGCATAAAGCGGTACAGGGTCTATGCTTGGAAGAAAAGACTACGAAGTGGATAGAGACTGGTCCTAGCCTGCCTGTCTGTCAGCCATTTCCATTGCATGTAAACATCGTAAATATCAGCAAATACATGTTTCCTTGTAAGACTATAAAGCTCACAAAAAAAGTAGCAGGGTCATCAGGTGTACTTGACTGATTGACTGACACATTGACAACACGGCCAGCTCCTTGTGATACAATTTTCAGGAAGCTCTTATCTAATAAGCCTTTGCAGTGAGATGAAGTGCCATGATAGCAAAAAAAAAAAGCCAGAACATACCAGAAGCACCTGGTCAGTGCCGCATTCATCAGCTACGGTCGCCAGAGCACGTCCAGCTGTCTGAGGCACAAGGTCAACCTTGGTTGCCACTACCAGGATTGGGACTTGGCTGTCGGCAAACATCTCTTGATCAAACTCGAGCATTCTACGAAATTGAGCAGGGTAAACAATCTGAGAACACTAGAGTTTACAATAAACAATGCTCTATAATTGCCTGCAATGTAGTAATTTTTGATTGACTGAGTCCGACTATTACACCTATATTAAAAATTCACAATTAATATTTACTCACTTATCTGCTCACACTTTTAGTTTTTAACTATAACAATAAATACGAAATTAATCAGCTAATAATGACTAAAGTAAATATAATGTTTAGATGCATCAAAGGCAAGTCACAAACAAGCAAAGCATAGTGGACATTTCAAAAAATTTAGGTACCCCAATTGTGTGATTTAGACAGACACTTTTCCTGCAAACAATAATAAATTGAAATATACTTGTTCAATACGTTGCTATCAGCAGTTCAAGTTGCACTTTTATTTCTAAACTGACAAGCCATGTTAACCCACTGACTTATCAAAAGTAATTAACTGTAAATATTGCTGTACATTTCCATATATTGTTCTATCATTTTTGTTTGTGCTATTGTCTGCATTTTTAATGTCTTCCAATCAGTTAGTTCAGAGCTTTTCAAGCTTTTATTTTGCTGGTTTTCTTGAATTAGTAACATGTCTTCACTTAACTAGTGCTTACACAGTATGCTATATTGCATTGTTTGTTTTTTTTAAGTCAAAAAAAAGGATTTTTCAGTTGAACAAGCTCAAAAAGTATTGTAATGCTATTAGCAGCAAATTTATGCCAATAATTTCCTTGGAAACATACGTCATATTTGCATCCTGATCTGGCTACAGCCATATGTATAAAGCTATCAATGCAAATGAATAAATTTATTTCTTCATGCCAATCAAGTTCAAAAAAAGGAGGTAACAAAAAAAGTTCACAGCCTACCCATTTGCCTTCTTGGATGGGCAGTCTTTGCAGAGAACTTCAGAAAGCCATTTTCTTAGGTTCTCATGTGACTTCTTGTTGGTTAAATCATGAACAAGGATAAGACCTGAAAGGAGGCACAACACACAGACATATCAAAATGTCCGTCAATAATTGGACACTAACGAATTAAGTTATTTTGCACATCACTTCACAGTTTTGTGGAGCACCAAGTACTGCCGCTATTCTTCACTAATATTATTGTCATATTGAAGCATGGCTTTATATCTTTTTCATTATAGAGTTATAGAGAGTTATAGAATTACCAGCTAATTTACATAAAATAAATTGTGAAGTGGCATACTAGACAGTCATATCTACTGCATGTAGAGCTCAATAGGTTAACTGTACTGCCCAAACTCTCTTTTGGGTTTACCTGGGTATGTTACAAACAATCTCAAATGTTTTTTTTAGTATTTTTTGTTTAGTCTCAAGTGGTACGCTCTAAATTTGTCTTATACACAATGAAAGCAGCCAGGTCTCAGAAAACTGAAGCTCATCAGACAGCCTTTCCTGGTGAAGTTTTTGAGCATTCATTCATTGACAAATTCATATATGCTTAAAAAAATCTGGGATGTTCACTTTAGAGCACCATTATAACAATAACTTGTAGGGTTTTTTGAACCGAAATCATGATACAACTATGAAGGACCCTAGAAGTAGAAGGCTGCAGAAATTTAGACCATCTAGTGTTTTTTTACGTGCACTAACACCCAGCAGTACGTCGGCCTCACGCATTTTTTTGTCTCGACCAATATGGGACCACTGTGGCCAATATCAAACTCGCGACTTTCGATTCGGCAGCCAGGTACCATAACCAGTATGCCACTGTAGCAGACAATTCGGAATGCTCTCATTTGTGTACCTGCAAACGTGAAAAGTGAGTGTATTCTATTAATTGTTTTTTTTTTTTTCGCCCAGAGTGTTGCGTCGCAAGTGTTTTCTAACAGCTGCAAAGAAGATTGCTACAGTCCCGAATGCTCCGAGAAGCAATATGAAACTGAGGTGCTATCAGTTCATCATAATCAGATCATCAGAGAAATCATTGAGGCATTTCACATTAGACAGAAAGGTGGAGCAAGGGATTAGCTCCCCCTCCATTGCTTTGCATGGTGGTGAGCTATTGTTTATTGGAGCGCTAAGAATCATAGAAATCTTCTTTGCGGCCGTTCACGTGAAAGTGACGAATTGTTCATGCTTGTTGTTGGTTTTTAGGATTCAAAATGGCACCTAGTGACGATGTGTGAAGTAGTCAAATGTGGGTGACAGGTGTGTTTGCATTTCCCAGTAAATTTTGGTTGCGCGAGTTGTGACGTGTCCACCTGGCTTCCTGTGCCCGTGTCATTCTCGCGCCATTCTCAAGACGCTCACAAACACTCTCGGAGGGTGATCTTACCGTGAAACGAGCTGTAGAAGACGGCTCTGGCGCTACTGTGACTGCTGGAGCCACCAATGTCCCACAGCTCGACGAAATACGTCTTTTGAGAGGCGGTTCCCTCGCGGTACTCGTGCAACTAAGGGAAACGTGGATACGAAAATAAACAAGAGCGAACAGTAGCTATCTGCGGATGAGATGTCCGCGTGCGAAAGGACGTTCGCCATTAAACGTCAAAACTTACTTTCACTTCGACATTACACCCGACAGTCCAGGATGCGTTGGCCAAAGGACGGTTGTGGCACATCAGATGGACAGCCGAAGACTTCCCCACACCTGGTGAAATCAAACTTAGTCACTCTCTTTTTCTCAGTCAAAAAATTTTTAAAAAAATAACGACGGGCGTCTGACTTTACCCGAGTCTCCAACGACGAGTATTTTCACTTTGTCGATAGTCGACAATGCGCTGTCGCTTTTTCTCATCTTGTAGGGTAGGGTGGTTCAGGAGATCGTGCCGAAGATTCTGGACAAGCAAAATTCTACCATGTGCTGGTGATACAAAATCAAATCAAGCAGTGTAGCGCACGAAAAGTATCAGTTCACATAAACTAACATAAGCAGACGTGTTCGTTGTTGACGACTGAATAAGCCAAGTTAACACAACCTTGTGCGTATATAAATCAAATAAAATATTAGTACTTATATCACGTATTTTATATTATCAACATTATGTAAAAAACAGCGAAGTTTCATTTACAATAAATTACGCATATGTATTAACTGAAATTGTGTGGCAGGCGTACTGCACTGCGGTATAAGAGTTTGCGCTAAATTAACTCAAAGCTCGGCGCGGAAGTGTGGAAGATGGACGGCACGACAGGCGTTCCTGCAGCGTTGCTTTGTGTTTTAAACTGACAACTCGCGCTCCGCTGAGTACTCGTGTGGCGGGATCGTGCGAGCATATGCGCACCAAGGTACGTAGATAACCAAAGACAGTGCGCGCCTCGGATCACCATGGAAGGAGGTGGCGAAGTTGTGACAGAGGTGCCGAGTTCGCTCAAGAAGCTCGTTCGGCTTACCATTCGAGGCTTCTACAGCGTGGAGCACGTAATCGTCGTCGACATGCTCATTCGCAACCCCTGCGTCAAGGAGGACGACTTGGCCGACCTCCTCAAGCTGGAGAAGAAGCAACTGCGAGCCGTCGTCGCTCAGCTGAAGAGCGACCGCTTCGTCAAGGTCCGCTTGCGCATGGAGACGGGCAGCGACGGCAAGGCGACCCGCCAGAACTATTACTACATTAACTACAAGGTGTTCGTGAACGTGGTCAAGTACAAGCTCGATCACATGCGCCGCAAGATTGAGACCGAGGAGCGCGACTCGACGAGTCGCGCGTCGTTCCGCTGCACGGGCTGCTCCAAGAGCTTCACCGACCTCGAGGCGGACCGCCTGCTGGACATGGCCAGCGGGCAGTTCCGTTGTAGCTACTGTTGCGAGCCTGTCGAAGAGGACCAAGGGGCCTTGCCGCGGCAGGACTCGCGTCTCCTGCTGGCCCGGTTCAACGATCAGATACAGCCGCTGTACTCGCTTCTCCGCGAGTTGGACGACGTGCGACTGGCGCCTCACTTGCTCGAGCCCGAGCCGACGGATTTGAGCGCGGTGTTGCAGCAGAGCCGCCGCGCCGGAGGACGCGCCAGTCCGACGGTGCAGGTCCAGCAGGGCGCGCGTTCCAGGGACGGCCCCTGGAGTGGCGACGCCACCCGGCACCAGGGTTCCGCGCAGGGCGTCGGCATCACCGTAAACTTGGGCGAGGCGACTCCGTCGGCTCCTTCGGCGCCGCAGCGCGAGGCGCCGGCGTGGATGGTTCACAGCACGGTCATCGACACGCCGGTCGCGGTGAGCTTCTTGCGTAGGCTCGTGGAAGAAATCCCCGTTTGGGTCGCAATTTTTCGAGTACCGTTCCCAGTTGCAAGTGCTTCTCACGCCCTGCGCTTCTCAAAAAACGGTGCACACGCAAGACGGTGCCGAAGATAGCGTCTGTGGTCACCATAAAAATTTATGTAGGAACTCCAAGCTGAAGGCCTACTGTTAAATAAGTATATTGCACAGCGTCTACAGGCCAGTTAGTGTAAGACAACGTACACATAGGTGCTCATATTTATCGTCAGTTGAGTTCCTGGGCTTATGCATGCAAGACACGACACTAGCCTTTGCAGTGGGAATCTTATTGCATCCCAAGCGCTGCATGTTAGCAATACAGGAACTTTTGAACTCGTGCCACATGTTCTTGGAGTGCTTGGAGTGCCAGGGGCATTTCTGTGCTGCATAAGTCAGTGCGCATTAACTTGTAAAGTACATTGGTAATGTGCACCGATATGCAGAGCACGAAAGTTTCATTCAGTGATCTGCTGTTCCAATTGGTAGTGCCACCTATATTGCATGCTACTTATATGAAGTAACAACAAATTTAGCCTCCATTCATCACTTCCTTGCCCCCTAAGCTGATTTGCTAGATTAACTGTTTACAACCACATCTGCGCACCCACTAGTATATTTCAACGGCTGAATTCGTCTGTGCTACTGCTGGCAACTGCTCTGCGCTATTCAGTCGATGTGTCATTATCGCGAATACAATCAAAATCAGATGACGCAGAATGCCACAAACTGATCAGCGCAGCTTATAGCTCTCAACTCGCTTATAATTAACCGGGGGACAATTTTAATCATCAGTTTCCTGGCCTGTGTTGCTGACAGAATACTTTCGCTTTGTCTTGCAGCCATCTAACGTACCTGAAGAGGTGGCCCCAGTCATCTCTGAAACAGGATCGCGGCCTCACAGTGCCATCATGGAGACACTGTTGGCACATGAAAAGCAGCCTGTTGCCCAGCCGCCCAAGGACTCGAGTGACTCAGAAGATGGTCAAGGTAAAACATCTGGGTTCAGGTTCTTTAGTATTGCGGTACTGCATGTTATGCACTTGCTCTCTTAAATGGACTTACTACTGGCGAGAATGTGCAATTAGATCTTCGTGGAAATGAAAATATTGCGAATACTGTAGTGACAAAATCGCGCATCTTTTTCCCAATGTCAGTAGGTTTTACATATTTAAGCTCTTACTGCTTAATGTCGCGAATTAATGACATACCGAAAAACTTCGAGCAAGCAAGTCGCAGAACGCGTGCCGCCTTATACTTCGGCTGTGAGGTACTGATGGGGAAACATCACTAACATAACTTTGTGCCATGTATTTTATGTTAGAACCAATTGTTTTTTAGGTGGTGATGGAGAGTACAAAGCATGTGCAAGAATGCTCACTTTGTTCTCATCTTCATTAATTTTGTTTATTTGGTGTGTACGGGCTCAAGATGTGGCACACGGCATGTTATGTAGTTCTGAAGTACGTTTTTCACTGCAAAGTTCTCGCTTCTTTGGCATGTAATGAATTTACGACATACATAAAAATGTGCGTGAAAGGTACATTTCAGATAATTTAACTGTGGAGTCATTTAAAGGCTACTATTTAAAGCTGGAAAATGAAAACTTTCATTTTCTTTGGCAGTTTCATAATTCAGGCACTAAAGGGTCAAACCATGTTTAAAAGTCACTAAAAACCTGTTTGTCGCATGGTCTAATGGAAGAGCCTTGGAGGCAGGATTATGGAGTTGTTCACTGCACGTGTAGTTTGATGCTTGGGAGACGATTTAGACTCCAACCAAAAGCTTTTGAAGAAACCTGACATTTCAAAACGGACTTGGTTCCTTCCTCAGGGGTGACTGCAGGACTACGTAGCAGCGGCGTCTTCCAAGCACTGAGACGTCGGATCTCCGGATAAATTTCGAAGCAATGACGATCCTTGAAAGCGAGCCGAACTCGTGGAGAAGGTTACTAGTCGAGTCGTGGCACATACAGAGGACATCCCATAACATCAACCGCTCTCTCGGAGCCCTTCCTCCCCGGTGTATACACATGGACTGCGCTCCACGGCAAAACGAGAGAGAGAGGGGGGGTCATTATCCGCCCCTCAAGTGCTTTGAAGACGCCGCTGCTAAGTAGTCCTGCAGTCACCTCTGAGGAAGAAACCAAGTCTGTTTCGAAACGTCGGGTTTCTTCAAAAACTTTTGGTCGAAGTCTAAATCATCTCTGTTTCATACCCAACCAGACAGACGTCTGTCGAATGTTTACATTCAAGTTTGATGCTTTCATGCACATCAGAATGAGGACTCAAAATGAGTGCATATCATTATCGATTGCCGCTGTATTCTGTGCTGCTTGTGAGATAAAAAGAGCCAAGAAGCTCACAAACATGGAACTGCTGCCATGCCCTGGGCCCACTTGTTTGTAGCATGTGTTGTGTGTAGAACTTCACTGAAAGAATGTGCGCTAAATATCGACTTGCACACAGACAAGAGAACAAAGGACTAGAGCCAGTCCTTTGTCCCCGTTTTCCTGTGTGCTCGTCAATTATGAGCATTTATTCGTTTAGTGGTAATGGATAGCCCAACAGTCTGTTCTGCTATAGTACTTCACACTCCCCACAGATCTAAAAATTGATTATAGATCCTTCAGGCCATTTTGCACATTACCAGTCCACTATTACACTGACCAGTAAGCCTTCCATTACACCATACAAAACAAGTTCAACAAAATTGTTTGTCAGTCCCCTTAAAGCTCTTTATTTTCATACTTCATTTGCAGCTAGGCTTTCATTCGACGAGGTGGTGTTCTTTCATTCACTTAATCTTATTGGTACCTACTTACGAGGTTCTGATAATTGCTGTCTTGTGCTGAATGTTTAGTTGTTTTAATTTGCGTGCTTCATGTGAACGTTGTGCCATGTTGTCCTCTTGCTGCAGCTATGCCCGAGCCAGTGCAGGACGTTGCGCAGTCCGGTGAGGAAGACGACGAAGAGGAAGAGGAGGAGACCCATGTGATGGTAGAAGGGAAGCCGGTGCCGTTGCAAGACGTCACCGAGGAAATGGTGGCCCGCATGACAAGCGCCGAAAAAGAGGACTACATTCGGCTACGGCAGGAGTTGTACTCCATGATGTACGATTGACACGATTGCACAGTTTTCTCTGTTTTAATACACGGCTCAGACATGTACCCCTCTCTGTCCCCAGTCTTGCTCTTCTCGACAGAAACACACCCCTGCGATGCAGGGCCCGTTAGCGAGTTTCTGCCCTGTGCTTTGGTGGTTTGAAGGCCTTGCTCTTTTTGCCCGTCTGAAAGTTCTTCCAGCTCGACACGCGGTTCTCGCGGCTCTCCTGCAATGTCAACAAGTTATGTCTCATGCACGCAGGAAAGGGAGCTCTCTACCATGCCAACCCCATTAGCAGAAAATCTAATAGCACTGCACAAAAAAAATGCTTTGAGGAAGACACTGAAGATGGAGACCTAGCAGCATCGGATAAAAGTGTGCACCCGTTTCACGAGCTTTACAACAAGTTCAGCGACAATGCAAGATAGTAAAGAAAAAAAGGAAGACACTATGAGTAGTGAGGACAAGAACGTGCAGAGACATTCTAGCTAAAATGAAGCCAAGGGGTCAATCTGAACAGGTGTTTTTATTTAATAACTTTGCATCATCACGGTTAAAATAGAGCAGAACAAAACGGAAGTGCACGGCAGTGGCAATTGGTGAGAATGCTTTGCATGTTCAGCTTATTGGCTCTCAGAAAATCTACGATGGTTTGACTGCTTAATGAGCTGAGTACTATTTTATAGCTAATCAAGGCAACAAGTGTGCAAGTCTTTTGGCTGTGACAGAGAAGAGGGCTTGTGCTAGTGGAAATGTTAACTGTTATTTAAGGGCTTGAGAGACTGTACAAAAGTGCAGAAGAATAAAGTGCACTTTCTTGTCCCAACTACATCGCATAATTTAAGCCTAACAATCGGACAAAGCTGTACAGTTTCAATTGATGCGCTTGCATTGTTGTGTGAACTTTTCACAGCAGAGATGCATACGACAACAACGCAGGAATGTTAATGGCTCATTTTGGTGAGCAGTTCACATCTGCAACAAATAAAGGCTGTCTCATGGTCTTGTGTCCTCAATTAAATGTATTTCACGCTACCTACATTGTTTCAAAATTGAGAGGGTAGCTTCATAAAACACCCTTGCCTCACCAGCTGCACACTTATTATTGTGACCGTGATAGAGCAGAACGCTTTCACAAATGCTGTACTTGTAGGCATACGTATATTGTATGTATCGCAAACTGCACTTACATGGAAAAATGAAAAATTATGTATAGCCTGCAAGATTAACTACATATATTAAAGGCAACACCTAAATATGTAACTGCTCCTCTCACACCAATCTGCCACTTAGGATAAAATTGTCTGCTTGCACTGGTTCAATATAACAACCGATATTGAACAGTACGCAGCTGCATTCATGCAAAGACCAACCCTGGTCAATGCTTACGTAAACTTTCACTTGGTTGTACGACTGGTTCTGAGGTTTTATGAAGAGGTACGTTGCACTGAAGCTACTTGGCAAGCTCACTGAAACGAGGCTGCCGAGTCTGCCTCTTTTTTCAAGATCAATCACATGCACTTATTTTTCCCCCTCTTTTTTGATAAAGAGACACTGAGGCAGTATGCTATGCATTGCCACAAAGGTAATGCATCTGTCCCCCTCACCTCCCCCCCCACCAAAAAAAAAATACATTTTGAAATTTGGTGGGGGTACCCATTCGAAAATGCAGTACATCACAACTCACAAAAGTATCCAGCAGGTTGGCTATCTTCTATCGCACAAATATCAGTGTGTCATCACAATGATCGGCCCACAAGAAGCAACCAACAGTGCCAAAATGCATCATGCGCTCGGAAACCATACCTCGTAGTTTTTTTGCCACTCCTTCTCTTGCTGTGCTTTCTCTTGTTCCCGAATTTCAGCCTCCCGCTTCCTTTTCCTAAAAGGTGGAGACATTGTTTAGATGTAGAGAATGTCACATTTACAGGCAAAGGCAGAAAACGCAACGTAGCATCATAAAAGACATCTTGCTCAGTTGTAGCATACACGTTTAAGTGAAACACAGCTTGGCCTGCTTGTAAATTTCAACCGCAGCCCTTGCAAAGGAGTTCTGCAGATTTCCGCAAGGTAGCTAAAGGGTTACGAAAGGGATAATTGATGACCACACATTTGTACAATGAAACCAATAGAAAATCCATGGAATGAAGTTTATGCAATATTCTGTGCCCATGCGCTTCGAGCTGCTGACTAATTCGGCCTCGCACCACCAATTGCTAGTTCCCTGGTTAGCTCAGTTGGTAGAGCAACCGCCCCAAAAAGGTATTGGTCTCCAGTTCGACCTTTGGGCCAATACGAATTTGTCTTCAACTGGGAGCTTTCCTTTCTGAGAAATCCGCATGAATTTTCTTGTCAATTTGTGTCAAAAAATAGGTAGTCAGTAGTTTCTTCCATAATTGTGGCTCTTCATACACCCCAGCTGAAAAACACAAATTCTTTACACACCACAATTTTCACCCATGTAAACAAGTTCAAGTATTCTGTAACATCTAAGACAGCACAGCTGTAGTGTTTTCGCACTTTGTGGAAGTGCCAAAAGCCTCATATGCTGCTGGCTGAATTTCACTCGAAGCACACTATGCATGCTACTATTTTCAGAACTATTCATTCTGTATGCCACGAGTTCATGAACATTTAACCACATTGAACGCACTGTTTTTCTGTGCCAAGAATAACAGTCATCGTTAAGGAACACCACAGGAATAACATGAACTAACGTGCCTCTCTTCCTGATCCCTGTCCTCTTGTTGCCTCCGCTTGCGTTCCATGTCTGCGAACAGTTTTGTTGTCAGCACGTAGATCGCATGGTTGTACTGCAGTACGAGAGAAAGGCAGGAATTCCATGTGAGCGAACAAGATGGTTCCGAACGAATTCAGATGG